>NC_092116.1:21782042-21842888 GCF_045679555.1 Salvelinus alpinus
TCTACTAATTTTGGGATTACTTTTTTCAGGTGAATGCATAAAATACGTCTCCATATTTGGCCCAATGTTTCAAATTTTGTCTGGATTCACTGGGGTTGTGTCCCAAATGGCACCCTGTGCCCTATCGGCCCTGGACAAAGTAGTGCACTAAAAGGTAAAATTGTGTCATTTGGGACGCAACCCTGTGATAACTTGTTGGGGCTGAATGCATAAGCTAAATCTCCACCTCCATATTTGGCCCCTCGTTAATTATTTGTTTGTATTCTCCATCTCCAAGACACTAAATATATATTTGATGAGGTTGTCTAGAAGTCTCGACAGTACATCGTCACTCCATCCACTTTGGACTGTTAGAACAGTCATTACATCCTCCCTCTCTCCCTCTCTCCTCTGCACCTCTGTCACCTCTGTCAAAGTAGTGCTGAAGCTACCAGACCAAATAATGTTGAATAGTTTGGCTGTTCTATACTGAGTTTGCCTGGCGCAATGGAACTGACAGAATAATCATACAATTCCACACCCTTCCCAACTGCCACTCCAGGCAGGCTAAAGCAAACACTTATAAGTATTTGACAGATTTCAAATTTTGTTTGAACCGAGGTCTGTGACCTATAGCAGCCCGATGGAGAGACACTAACACACTAAGTCACCCCAAACTCTTAGCCGCTGTCCTGTCCTTCATGGCCAGGCCAAACCTGGTAAAGATGAACATGGGTGTGGGAACGACGCTAGTGTGTGTGGTAACACGTATTTGTTACCTATCCCCTTTAAAAATCAATGCCTTTTTGATTTGTCCACTCCAGAGAAGGCGGTTGACTCCAAGGCCCCAGCGACTGGGGAGGAGGAAGAGGAAGTGGACATCGACTTGGAAGCGCCAGAGACGGAGAAAGCAGCGCTCGCCATCCAGAACCAGTTCAGACGCTTCAAGAAGAACAAGAAGTAGTGACAGAAGGAGAAGAAAGAAAGAAAAAAAATAAAGAAAAAAAAATAAAAACTTTCTGCAGAACAGAAAAATAGTGATTGAGGAGGACGGGTGGTGTGAGGGTGGAGAAATTGAGGAAGAGGGGGAGAGGAAGGGAGGAGAGAGGCAAGCAGGAATTGTGTCATCGCAAATTATAAAACCAACCGATATCTTCACTGTGAGAGAGGAAGAGGGGAGGAGAGGACAAGAAAGGAGAGGGAAGGAGAGGAGAGGAGAAGAGAGCAGAGGGGAAGAGAGGACAGGAGAAGAGAGGAGAGGGGAAGGGAGGAGAAGAAAGGAGATGGAAGGAGAGGAGAAGAGAGAATAGGAGAAGAGAGGAGAAGGAAGGAGAGGGGAGGAGATAATATTTTAAAACAGAATTTATAATCTGACTCGACCAATAACCCCAGTCACCACCACCTTTGCAGATATCCTGATGAATCCCCCTGCATCCTCCCTCCCAAACGCACCCCGTACCCTCAATCCCACTGCACAGACGCACATCCCCATGCCCCCCAACCCCCAAGAGAGTGGAAAACTGTTCCCTTGAAAACAGAGAAC
This sequence comes from Salvelinus alpinus, assembly GCF_045679555.1. NCBI lineage: Eukaryota > Metazoa > Chordata > Actinopteri > Salmoniformes > Salmonidae > Salvelinus > Salvelinus alpinus. The sequence continues at coordinate 21,783,565 of NC_092116.1, forward strand.
AAAGTCCTCTGACAGAACAAACACAACTGGCTGCCAAACACAACATATAAAATAACACATACTATATTTCCAGCTCTCTTTCATTCATTTAACATCTCTCTCTCTCTCTGTGTGTGCGTGCATGCGTGTGTGTGTGTGCGTGCGTGTGTGTGTGTGTTTTTGTGGTACCCTCAATAAGAAAGGCAGAGTTATTAGCTCATGTTTTAGACAGCTGTAATTAGTTCGTTTTAAAGGGCTCTGTATCTCTCTTCCTTTCTTTTCCATTCTTTTTCCGATGTAGGCCAGACATCCGATCGCTCGACTCAGTGGCTCTGACCTCATGAGAGGACGGCTGAGATCGATCGACAGATGGACAGAACACTCAGTTGTACTGACGTAACCATTAGAAACTCCACAGAGTACATACAGAGTACATAGGAGCCTTTTTCCATCCAACATCCAGTTACTGATGCTTTCATTGGGTCATCAAAAACAATATCAATATCAATCAAGAGATGGTCAGATAACCCTCCAGGAAAGAGAGTATAAAGTTAACCGACTGACAGATAACTATCCGGTGTGTTCGAAATACCTGGGGCAGTCTGTCCCTGCAGAAGAGCTTTTAGGGAAATCTTTTTGGAAAGGTCTTGGTCAACTGGTTGTAGCTGAATGTTGTATTCTTGTGGGTCAGCCTAGCAGTGGTGTAGTGTTCCTTCTGCTGTAACCTGAGACCCTCTGGTCCTCAACATAAACACTTCAATAAACATCTCTGGACCAGGTGCCAGCACCGATACATGACCTGATCTAAAAACCCTCAGTTTACACAGAGACAGACAGACTGGCAGAGAGAGTGTGAGAGATGGAAAGAGAAAGAGAGAGAGAGAGAGAGAGAGAGAGAGAGAGAGAGAGAGAGAGAGAGAGAGAGAAAGGAATGAGGAGCGAGAGGAAAAAGAGTTGCAAACTAACGCCCCCACAACACAGTCACACAGCACCCATATATAAAAATAGCAATTATACGCCCAAACCGGAGCACACAATCGCAAAAAAACTGACAAAATGTCTACTGCACTTGACAGTGAAAAAGTCTGCACAAACAAACACACACACACGCACACACACATGCACACACACACATACATATTTCCTACGCACAGAACTAATCATTCTGCCTGTTTGGACAATGATTAAACCCACTCCCACCTTCCATCCCCTCCCCTCGTATGTAGCACACAGGACTGCTCCTGAAAGCCCAGACCTCTGTACTCCTTACGCTTTAATCTCCCTACTAATTCATAGTAGTATTATTGGAATGTAACCTCTTTTCTATTTCAAGGACGGAGCAGATTAAGACAAAACTAGCACAAGCAATATCATTCCGCCCCCCCCCCCCCCCCCCCTCTCCCTCCTAAGCCTTTTCTCATTTACTCTTATCTTGGACTATTTCTTACATATGGATTTTTTACTTAAGACTTTTTCTAAGAGCCCCTTGTCAGTCGGAGCTCACTCAGAACAGGAATACATATCTGGGATCAACTTGGTCTTTTAGATCATAATGAATCTGATCTGTATGGACATGGAGAGGACCTGATCCTAGATCAGCACTCCGACTCTGAGACGCCTGATAACTACGGGCCCAGAGCTAGTTAGTTAGTTGTATTCAATCAGAGATGGCCCCATTTAAAACCTGGGCTGTAGTCATCTTAGTTCTTTTGTTAACCGGACCCTTTTCCACTTCTCCCCCTAAAGGCAACCAAATATTGTAGGATTTTCAAGAACATAGTGCTACTGTGACTAAATGGATGATGTGATGAAAGCCTGTCTTGGTGATTGTGTTTCTGAATGGAATTAATGATGGATTCTAGATAGGGTATATAGAGTGGGTCTGAGATGTCTTAAAGACATGCTCCGGAACTTTGGCGACTACTAAGTGTTTTTTTTGTTTTACCTCCCGCTTTGGGCTGGATGTGTCAATGTGTAGTTTATACATGCATCATCTATGAGCAGAATTACTGTTTTACCTCAATTAGCCACAAAATCCCTAGTTTGAAAGTGACTCTTTTTCTGGAAGCTGTGCTGCGCCATTTTCTCTACATTTTCCCCCAAGTGGGCCAGCCCTCTAGCAATTCACAGAACGAGAGAAAGAGCAATGATGCGGTGCACATAACTGCACATATGTGACATACTACACCATTTTAGGGGACCACTTTTGGCTCGTGAGCGCTACTTTCAGAAAGACTGACTAAAAAGTATACAAAAGTACCGGAGAATCTCTTTAAGTAAACAATTCTGCTCTCCTCCAAAACCCTAGTGACCTAATTATTGACAAGAGCTATAGACTATAGACCCTTATAGCAAAATAGCACATCCCATAAACAATGTGTGTCCCAATATCCATACTAGCCACAGGAGGCTGCTGAGTGGAGGACGGCTCATAATAATTGCTGGCCATGTGTTTGATGTATTTGATACCGTTCCACAAATTACGCTCCAGTCATTCCCCAATTAAGGGGCAACCAACCTCCTGTGAACCTAGAATAGTTTTAAGTATGCTTGGCCAATATATTACTGTACAGCACAACTAGTGTCCTGTTTAGGGGGTGTACTTGTACATTAAGCTGCCTCACACTACAGAAACAGGAGATAGGCTCCTGCCCTATGGGCTGTTCTGGCTTGGACATAGTTTACTTACGATATACTAAGGAGGTAGCAGTAGAAGTTTGCTAGCAACATGGATTTTTGGATATACACAAAAATACAACTTGGATTTAACATTAGACCCATACATACTTATCTCACCGAAGACTGTTCATCCAACCCCTATATGACTGTAAGTCACATGTTCTAGTTGCCTATATATCCTTATTGTCGGTGTACTCTGTAGTGACTTAAAGCAATAGTAGACTAACCCAGTTTAGTAAGGAGACCTCACAAACAGAGACCTCACCAATCATGTCAAGGAATCTGCGTATTAAATGACACCGCGTTCCCTAGACAGTGCATTTCAGTACATAGTGTACTATTTAGGGAATAGTATGTTTTAAGTAGTCCACTGTCTAGGGAATAATATGGTAAAATAAAATAGTGCACTATCAAGGGAATAGTATGGTCAAAAGAAGTGCACTATGTAGGGAATAGGGTGTCATTTTAGATTTACTCCCCCAAGCAAACTCTCTGTTTGTGGTTAGGATCAATAAAAACATTATATTGCCTATATTTAATTATTTAATTAATATATTATTGATGTGTTATTTATTGATGATGTTTAAGTTCTGTCTGTTGGTTTATTTATGTTTATAACTACCTACCTACCTACGGTACCTATACCCTTTTGTTTTGTTTATTTTGAGTATTTCAACTTGAGGTCGCATGTGATGAGATACATTTTCTGTTGTTGTTTTGTTGCTAATATTCCCCATTCTGTGTTTTGGCGTTTCAAACTACCAGGGGTGTGAGAGGTATAGTATATATAAATATATTATATAGAGATGGTGTTTGCAGTGAGAATGCACATGAAACACCCCTGTACTGTACACCCCTGTACTGTGTTTTTCTGCACTAATAAAATTTGCTGCAAATTGCCTAAGAGTTCAACTGATGTGATGGCGTGTTGTGATTTCATGTCCTCGCATTAACAGGGCAGACATGCACAGGGTTGGAAAGTAACTGATTACATTGGAGAAAAAATACCTTAAATTTAAAAAATGATCTCTGCCAAACATAGAATCAAGATGTTTATCCGTCTCTCTGTGACTGCCGATAACTTCAGAACGAAGTTGACTACAAAACAAAGCTGTCTTTGAAATTGTTACAAACAAGCAAAGGGTATGCTTCAAATGAAAACCCGAGATGACTGCATTGAAATATAAATACAGTAGGCTACACAGGCCTATATATTTCAATCATAATGTTCAATCAATTTAGTTATATTTTGCTAATTGTAGGCTACTGTCAAATTGTGTCTCAATTTCCTGATGTGCTCAATGATGTGCCAGATATTTCATTTAGGTGATAATTTATTTCTAGGAGTTGATCTGTCATCAGTATCTAATGTTAAGGTTAGATTTGAACTGAGACTGATCCAAGAGCAGTGCTGCTTTTCTTTTGATCCTATTAGTATGGACACATGCTCTAACAACACACTTATTGAAAGTTCTCCCTATGTGGAGTTTTGGGAAACGCATGTGAGTTCATCGGCAGTTATAGAAACAATGTATCGTTAACACACTCGTGAGCTTAAGTTCAATCGCTATCGGGAAAATGGCCAATGGCTATTTGCATTTATCAAAATCATATAGATTCTCTCTTTAAAGAGGGGAGGGGATGAATATCAACAGCTGCTTTACATTAAGCACATGCCAGTTCCTGTAAGTGACTCTCAAAGTACTTAATAAATTGGCTCAGTGAGCATTTGGAAATAAAATTAAAAATGAGAGGGAGTCCTCCCAGACCCTCCTCTTGTTTTTTACTTGTTGATGGCAACTTCCCACTAATGGGACCACCGCTGACGTCCTTTGGACATCTTGTGTCTTTTCTTTGTTTAGTGCGATCCACCGGCCTTGATTTCAATGTTCCACGACGGGACTCCCTAGAAACAAGCCACTTCAATACAAGTGCCTTTTTGTAGCAGGATAGGAGAGCATTTGTGCTTACCCTAACCTTTTCCCTAACCTTAATCTAATTGGAGAAAGGCCATAATGAATTATTCTAGCCCAGGCGCAATTTAGACTTTGGCCACTAGATGGAAGCAGTGTATGTTCAAAGTTTTAGGTTGATCCAATAAACTATTGCATATCTATTCAACATTTTGTATCAAGACTGCCCAAATTTGCCTAGTTGGTTTATTCATACATTTTCAAGTTCATAATTGTGCACTCTCCTCAAACAATAGCATGGTGTTATTTCACTGTAATAGCTACTGTAAATTGGACAGTGCAGTTAGATTAACAAGATTTGAATCTTTCTGTCCATATCAGATATGTCCATGTCCTGGGAAATGTTATTTTTACTTACAACATCATGCTAATCACATTAGCGCACATTAGCTCAACTGTCCCAAGGGTGGGACACCGATCTGTAGAAACCCTTAAGAGGTGTTAAGCCAGCCCCACCCATCTCTTTAAGGATTCACATGTGAGGTCATGTGCTAAACAGTGAGTAGTGTAGTAAAGATCAAGACGAAAAGTGGTAGTAGCCTACAATAAGGCACAATTCCAGGTAAACAGAAAGTGTCCAGATAAAAATATTTTATAAATATTAAATGACTCTTACCCAGACACACTTCATGTGAAAAAAATGCTATAACTCCCAACCTCATCCAGTGGTGGAAAAAGTATTAAATTGTCATACTTGAGGAAATGTTATTTGTATTTTTTTTATTTTACCTTTATTTAACTAGGCAAGTCAGTTAAGAACAAATTCTTATTTTCAATGCTGGCCTAGGAACAGTGGGTTACCTGCCTTGTTCAGGGGCAGAACAACATATTTTTACCTTTTAAAGATACCTTAGTAGAAAATGACTGAATTAAAAGTAAAAGTCACCCAGTAAAATTCTACTTGAGTAAAAGTCTAAAAGTATTTGGTTTTAAAAAATACTTAAGTATCAAAAGTAAAAAGTAAAAGTATAAATCATTTCATTTCAAATTCCTTATATTAAACCTGACGGTCCAATTTTATTAAAACAATTTAATTGACGGATAGCCAGGGGCACACTCCAACACTCAGAAATAATTTACAAAAGAAGCATTTGTGTTTAGTGAGTCTGCCAGATCAAATGCAGTAGGGATGATACAGGAAATGTGAGAATTGGATAAGTGTGAGAATTGGACAATTTTCCTGTTAAAATGTAACGAGTACTTTTGGGTGTCAGGGAAAATGTATGGAGTAAAAAGTACATTATTTGATTTAGGAATGTAGTGAAGTAAAAGTAAAAGATCCACAAATATAATTAGTAAAGTACAGATACCCCCAAAAATACTTAAGTAGTACCTTAAAGTATTTTTACTGAAGTACATTACACCACTGCCCAATACTATACTATACAGTATATACTGTTACACACGCACTTAGTATCACATAGTATTCCATACATAAGTTAAGGCTATGCAACCTGAGTTGAGACCTGAGTGAGGTGCACATGTACAGTACATAAACAGATGCATGCACCATATACTTATGTGGTGGACACTGAATATGGTTACACGATAGTTGTGGTATGTCACAAAATCATGTTGCGACCACACATATCAATATTCATTCTATACATCAATATTTTGCTAAGTTTTGGTAAGTGGATGGGTCTCTACAAAAGGTGTAAACGGTACAGCCAAAAAAATGTATACTTGCATAGTAGCAATATCAGAAATAGATAGTGTCAATATAAATAAAATAATATACAGTATGTACACAAACAATATCAATAACGATAGTGATAGACGAGGTAGTTATACGCATACAATCAGGGGTAAAGTGGCTGAGCAGCAGGATAAAAAAATAATAGTCGCAGCAACATATGGCGTGTGTGTTAGGAGAGAGTCATTTGAATAGAGGCACTGCAGATAGTGCTGATGACTGGTCCTTCCAAACCACACATGAACAAGGGAATCTATATTCGGTGTGCCTGTTTCTGTCTTGCCCTTGACTTTGGTGCACAGCATGTGATGTCCATAGCCTCCTCGTCACAAAACTCCCTGATCTTCTCAAAAAGATATGTTTGTCTAGCTGTGTCCAGTCCAGGTGGTGCTTGTACAGGCAGAGCATCTATGGGAGGAAGGATGTCAGCGTTGAGCAGCAGCTGAAACCTGGTCCCGACAGTCCGAACGCTCCTTGGCGACAACAACACCAGGCTCCAGAGCATCGACGCTGTTAAACACAGAACAACCAAAAATAAATCGGAAGACATTACAACCCTGCACAACATTAATTCACCTCCAAGTTTAGATAAGAATAACCTCATACAATGCATTGCAAATTATTTTCACCTGAAGTGCTGGTACTGCTTGATCTGTGGCAGCGGCATGAAGTAAGGATTCAGGTGTTGTTGCCAGCCATAACTTTCCACCAGCACCGTACCATCCTCCAGTCCAACCAACTGTGGGATGTTGACCCCTATCACAGTGCTGTCCTTCACAACACCAGCAATCTCAGACAAAGCGTTCACTCTGGTCTTTCTGAAGCACTGCTTGATGAGGCCGAAGCACCAGTCAGGGGCAAACTTGTTGTGGCCTGTGATCGGGAGGTGAAGGTCCAGACTGTGGTGGAGCTTGTGCATGGTTCACCAGGCACAATAACCAGAGCACAAACTTGTTCTTGCCAGTTATCACAATTCAGTACCACACGTGTTTCCCCAACTCCGTAGTTGGTGAAGAAATGGTGCATGTGGTTGATGACTGCGCTGCTGCCTTTGCTTGCTTGGGCCAGCTCTCTTTTTGATGGGAGGTACTAGACCATTCTCCTTGTATGACTGGTGGAGGAGAGTCAGGCGAGTTCTACTGATGCTGAAAGACACATTCCAGATACAAATATTTTAGCATTATTATACAATAGATGCGAAAATGGCATTCTGAGATATCACTACACACAGTTCATACACATGATACCCATCTAACGTCAGCCGGCTAGCTAACAGCCAGCTCTTCCTAGCAATACAAACCGATTGTCATAGCTAGCTAACAGCCAGCTCTTACTAGCAATACAAACCGATTGTCATAGCTAGCTAACAGCCAGCTCTTACTAGCAATACAAACCGATTGTCATAGCTAGCTAACAGCCAGCTCTTACTAGCAATACAAACCGATTGTCATAGCTAGCTAACAGCCAGCTCTTACTAGCAATACAAACCGATTGTCATAGCTAGCTAAAGTTAATCAAATAGGTTCAATGTTAGTTAGTTTGCTAGAAATGGCATTCTGAGAAAACATCACTAACATTACACATACGTCATACACGTAAGTTAATGTTAGCTAGCAAGCCAGTCATCTAACCTCAGCTAACGTTAGTTAGCTAACAGCAAGCTTGAACTTGGGGTATTTTGTTTAGACATGTAACATTAACATTAGCTAGCTAGCTAAATGTATTATAATCCCAATCCATAAAGTAATGTTACTAGCAAAACAAACCGATTGTCATAGCTAGCTAAAGTTAACTAAATAGGTTAAATGTCAGCTAGCAAGCCAGTCATCAACTAAAAATTCAGAAAGGATGTTTGTGAAAAAATACATTCTGAAACCTTTCTGTTTTCTCAATGGCATTCAATTCAGCATTGAAGAAAGGCACACATTTAAGTTTGTTCCACCTGAGAAAGTCTGTACACAAGTCAGAGACCACTATGAAGACACACCAAATACGTTTGATGGATCCTTTTTGTATTCTTCTAACTGAAAGTATTTAAATGACATTACTGAGTTTGGGTAATGCCAAAGTTAGGTTACTGATTACAATTTTGGACAGGTAACTAGTAACTGTAACAGATTACATTTAGAAGTAACCTGCCTAAACCTGCACACGCTCACACACGGGAATACACACTTGCCTCCAATGCGGCCCCTCTCCTAGGTTATGGTTTCGTTGCGGTCCTTTTCTAGGGGTTGAGATGCCAATGTTGCCTCTCTCTATTGCTGTCACTCTCTAGACTCATGATTCCATTGCGGTCCCTCTCTAGGAGTCACTATTCCATTACGGGCCCTCTCTAGGGGTCTCCCTCCTGGTTTAACTGGTCGGTCCCTCTCTAGGGGTTAACCTCCTGGTTTAACTGGTCGGTCCCACTCCAGGGGTCTCCATCCTGGTTTAACTGGTCGGTCCCACTCCAGGGGTCTCCCTCCTGGTTTAACTGGTCGGTCCCACTCCAGGGGTCTCCATCCTGGTTTAACTGGTCGGTCCCACTCCAGGGGTCTCCATCCTGGTTTAACTGGTCGGTCCCACTCCAGGGGTCTCCCTCCTGGTTTAACTGGTCGGTCCCACTCCAGGGGTCTCCATCCTGGTTTAACTCGTCAGTCAGATTACAGATACTTTCTGAAAAGCTGGATGATCACTTCTTGGATTACTTTAACATTTATAAAGTATGTTTGTTAAAAAAATACATTGACACTTTTCTGTTTTCTCAATCACATTCAATTCAGAATTTTAAAAAGGCACACGTTTAAGTTTGTTCCACCTGAGCGAGTCTGACCCAAGAGTCAAAGACCACTATGATGAAACAACAAATTCGTTTCATGAATCCTTTTTGTCTTCTTCTAATGCCTCAATCCCCTCTGTCTGCCAATATAAAGTTTGTGCTTATTCCACAACGTGGGGCTTGTGAAAGCGGCCTTGTTTTGTTTACACGAGAGGGTACGGACAAGACAATTATCACAAAATCGGAAGGGGAGACTCACAAACACAACAGAGTCAGTTGTTCTGCTCTATGACGCACACAAGCTTCAGGAGAGTCATCTGAAGGTAACACAGTACCGGGCTGTAGACATCCACAAGCTTCGCGGCAGTTCCTCATTTAGAAAGGTCTTCTCACAAAGCCAACTATCCAGACCGAACCGTTGGAGCTCCAAACTAATATGTTACCAATAAAATTACAATTAAAAAGATATTGAAGGGTAAACACTCATGAGCACTAAGGTGTTGTTTGTTCTGCTCTACACACCCAAAGTTCTGGGGAGTTGTCTGAAGGTAACCCAGTACTGAGCTGTAAAAATGGCAAAAAGTGAATAGGGGGCCAAATGTGCCAAAATCAACATTACGAAACATGGGTCTAAAAAATATATTTTCCCTGATAAATTTTATTACAGCTCTCAGATATAGGACAGACAGACACCTTTATTTATTACAGTCTTTTTTGCCATCTATTAATGTGTTATTCAATGAGTTTCTATGGAAAATAGCAGTAAAGGCCAAATCCAATTTGTATTTAAAACTTCATCAGGACAGGGGGCAGCATTTCCACTTTGAACAAATTGCGTGCCCAAACGGAATGTCCTCCTACTCTGTCCCAGAAGGTAATACATGCATATTATTATTACTATTGTATAGAAAACACTCTGAAGTTTCTAAAACTGTTTGAATTATGTCTGTAAGTATAACAGAACTCATATGGCAGACAAAAACCTGAGAAGAAATCCAAACAGGAAGTGAGAACTCGATTTTCAAAACAGTGCCAAATGATACCCCTTATAGTTATGGATGAGCAAACACTTCCTAGGGCTTCCACTAGATGTCACCGTCTTTAGATTTTGGTTATATGATTCTACTATAAAGGAGGGGCTCATAGGAGCTATTTTACTGAGTGGTCTTCAGAAATTCTCAGTCTCATTTTGCGCCCTCACGAGAGAGAGTGCTCTCGTTCCAATGCTCTTTCTTCAGACAATGAAATTCTCCGGTTGGATCCTTATTGATGATTAATGTTGAACACATCCTAAATATGGATTGCATACATCATTTGACTTGTTTCTACAACCTGTAACGGAACTTTTTGAGTTTTTGTCTGGAGGGATTGCTCGTGCGTCATGAAAATGGATTACTGGGCTGAACATGCTAACAACAAGTGGCTAAATGATGGGCTTTATGGAACTTTATGGAACAAATCAGTAATTTATTGTCGAGCTGGGAATCCTGGGAGTGCCTTCTGATGAAGTTATTCGAAGGTAAGTGCATATTTATAGTGTTTTTGTAGCTTCTGTTGACGCCAAAATGGCGACTATTTCTTTGGCTGGATTGTGCTCTGAGCGCCGTTCTCAGATTATTATTTTTCTGTAAAGTTTATTTTGAAATCTGACACAGCGGTTGCATAGAGGATAAGTTTATCTTTAATTCTGTGAATAACACTTGCATCTTTTATCAATGTTTATTATGAGTATTTCTGCAAACTCACCGGATGTTTTAGAATCAAAACATTACTGCACGTAACGCGCCAATGTGAACTGAGATTTTTTAAATATATATATATATGCACATTATCGAACAAAACATAAATGTATTGTGTAACATGATGTCATATGACTTATCTGATGAAGATGTTCAAAGGTTAGTGATTAATTTTATCTCTATTTGTGGGTTTTGTGAAAGCTATCTTTGCTGTGAAAAAATGTCTGTGCTTTTTTGGATTTGATGGTGAGCTAACATAAATATATGTTGCGTTTTCGCTGTAAAACATTTTAAAAAATCGGACATGTTGGCTGGATTCACAAGATGTTTATCTTTCATTTGCTGTATTGGACTTGTTAATGTGTGAAAGTTAAATATTTCTAAAAAATATTTTTGAATTTCGCACGCTGCCTTTTCAGCGGAATGTTGTGGGTGTTCCGCTAGCGGAACCCCTGGGTGAGAAAGGCTAAACAGTATGAACTTTTCCAATGTGCACTCATTAATAGTCAAAATACAAATTTTCTTACAATTGACTAAGGCCTAGAGACATGCTTGGTGTATCACAGATGCGCTCCTTTCTCAAACCGCTTAGTACTATCATCTGAAGTCCCATATCGTAACGGTAATCCCAGTTTATGTTATCAGTAACATAAAGGGTGGGTACACATACGCAACGTATGGTTACCATCATCAATATCTATGGCAAAGCTAACTAGCTCAAGGGCACAACATATCCCTACTTAGTGGATGGAGAGGGACCCACAGCAAGCAGAAGTATTGCTTATAGTGTTTCTATGGGGAGAGACCCACACACTTGACAGCATGCATACGTGGGCTGCACAGAGCAGTGAGGAACAGACTGTGTGTGTGTGTGTGTTTGTTTGAGGAAATCGGCTATGCGATTGTCATGGGAAAGCAGAGATCCGCTCTATGGGTAGAGCTCAGATGAGTATGTGTGTGAGAGATAGAAAGAGAGAAAGGGGGAGAGAGCGAGAGGGATCAATAGACAGAAAGAGAGAGATTGAGAGACAAAAAGGAAGGTGAGAGAGAAGGGGGGATCAAGACAGGACAAACAGTGCAGCAGTGCTTCCAGCAGCGCTGCTAAGTGCTAGAGTGTGGGGGAGGAGAGAAGAACAGGAAGAGAGGGAGGGAGTGGGGTTATAGCAGCTATTTATAAACCTGAGGAGGTTTATGGAATAGAACACAAACAGGAGAGAGAGCGGCTTCATATACCGTATGTTGAATATAACTTGGGCATTGGGAACACATGGCTTCGAATAGCATCAGGGAGCCTAAACATTACTGTAGGTGCTCCCTCACCTATGGTAATGCTCCCTACCTGAAAAAGGCCCATATCAGTATAAGGCCCATATCAGATTCTCTATTTTTGCATATTTGTGATACTGAATGTTATCAGATCTTCAACCAAAACCTAATATTAGATCAAAGAGTTTACAAATAACTTTTTGAAATATAATTATTTAATTTATTTAATTAACAAAGTTGTGCAACACCCAATTCCAATGTGTGAAAAAGTTATTGCTCCATTACACTCAATAACTGGTTGTGCCACGTTCAGCTACAAAATCTGCAACCAAATGCTTCCTATAGATGTTGATCAGGTTCTCACTGTGGAGGAATTTTAGGCCACTATTGCATGCAGAACTGCTTTAAATCAGCGACATTTGTGAGTTTTCAAGCATGAACTGCTCATTTCAAGTAATGCCACATCTCCTCTATTGGGATTAGGTCTGGATTTTGACTAGGCCATTCCAAAACTTCAAATTTGTTGCTTTTTTAACCATTTTCACATAGACTTGATTGTGTATTTTGGATCTTTGTCTTGCTGTATGACCCAGCCTGACATTCTCCTGTAGAATTCTCTGACCCAGAGCAGAATTCATGGTTCCTTCTAATAAGGTAAGACGTCCAGGTCCTGAGGCAGCAAAGCATCCCCAAAACATCACACTACCACCACCACCATGCTTGACTGTTAGTCAGTGCTTAATTTGTAAATTGGGAGGTGCTGGAACAAAAAGTGGGCCAGAGAAGGGGGTGACCAGGGGTGCTCTGCGGTACCAGATTCCATGAAAAAAAAATCTCCTTTATAATAAAGCATTGCATGCATTATCATCGCTTTTGCATACCGGCATAGATCAGTAGAGGCGTCTGTAGAAGTTGCACCCATGGGGGAACATTTTTTTGTAGCCTAGAGTTCAGGAAAAAGGTGGCCTTTTTATACACATTTCATGCAATTCTATATCATTTTAGATGACTGAAGACTTTAGCAGAATATATTTTAATAGCTCACAAATTATCAAAATGACAGGCTACTTTGACACTGTCGTGGAAAATGCTTTATTAAGTGAGAGAGACTGTTATTTCCTCAAACATTCAATATTTATTATCGATTAAGAATTGCAATAATAGGCCTCCCGGGTGGCGCAGTGGTCTAGGGCACTGCATCGCAGTGCTAGCTGCGCCACCAGAGTCTCTGGGTTCGTACCCAGGCTCTGTCGGGTTAGGGAGGGTTTGGCCGGTAGGGATATCCTCGTCTCATCGCGCTCCAGCGACTCCTGTGGCGGGCCGGGCGCAGTGCGCGCTAACCAAGGGGGCCAGGTGCACGGTGTTTCCTCCGACACATTGGTGCGGCTGGCTTCCGGGTTGGAGGCGCGCTGTGTTAAGAAGCAGTGCGGCTTGGTTGGGTTGTGCTTCGGAGGACGCATGGCTTTCGACCTTCGTCTCTCCCGAGCCCGTACGGGAGTTGTAGCGATGAGACAAGATAGTAATTACTAGCGATTGGATACCACGAAAACTGGGGAGAAAAGGGGATAAAAAAAAAGAAAAGAAAAAGAAAAAAAAAGAATTGCAATAATAAAGCTAGTCAATGACCACCCCATCGGTGGAATGCAAGCTGTAGGTTTTATCACCAAACCATCACAAATCAATTGCTAGCGCCAAGCCCCAGATGCCCAACTCAGTCACACTCACACAGATGAGAGTACACATCAAAGCTATTCGATGCATAAACAATATAACATAATCTTGTATTTTTTCTACCATAACTGACAAACTGAGAATCTGAGATCAATAAAAATGACCTTGTCTTCAATCCATCAATAGCCTAGACTTACTGCAGGTGTGTGGAGACACATTGTACAATATGAGGAGGAAATTGTAGTCCTAAAATAAGCATTCCAGTGTCACTGACATACCAAAATAGTATTTAGTTTTACTTGGTAAAACAACGCTGTTCGCTCAACAGCCCTATTTGGAAGTTGATAACTTGGTAGCCTACAGACAGATTAGTCTTCTCTTTTTAAATCAAATTTTTTTCTGTGCGACACAGGCGCGTTTCTCTCACTCATCACAGAAATGGCCACGCGTTGGTCTATGTTGACAAATCATAAATCCCGTCTGGCCCAGCACGAATCAATTATCAGGCACATTTTCACATTACGTTTTGAAGGGGGCAACCAGAAAAATTACGGAGGAGTGAACTTGAATTCGCCAAACGCTGATTGCTTTTGTTTGAATTTTTACATTACAGTTAAAAGTACTTTTCATGCCACAAGAGGTACTGGATCCAGGGAAATATGTTCCGGAAAGAAACAGTCCAAAATTGAGAGACGAGTCAAAAGTATAACCTTTTGGACGACCTTTTGGAGTCCCATAATGCCTGGTGAAAACCAAACACAGAAATCTGACACACCCCCTTGAATCAGCTTTTCTTTTGTCGGAAGAGAAAAACATGCACACGTCTTAAAATACTATTTATAATTTTATCAAATGTATTGCACAACTTCATTTGTTTTATCACTTTACACATTTTGGTATCTACCCCTGTAAACGCCTGATGACGTGAGTGTAGGCAAGTTGCTTAATACAAACACATTTTCTCCCACCACACTTTCACCACCTCTCCTTGATTACCTTTGTCCTTTTTTGAAAGGAGCCGGTAGAGGAAGCATGAGTTGAGTAAATCATAGACCATAGACACGATAATCCGGTGTCTCATTGTGACACGCTCAGAACACCATCCATGGAGGAAGCACCTCCCCACAATTCTCAACCAATGCGGCTCCGGTACGAGTCTAATCCTCTGAATATGTTGACAGTTGGAGAAGTTGCTTGAGCTGCACTGAGATTTCAAAAAATAGGTAGCCAACAGTGCTATAGAACACTAGAACACTGCTGTGCACACATTTTGGACTATGCTAAACAATCTTAACCATAGAAACTTGCTGTTTTGGTGCTGGAGATGAAGGCTGAAAGTGGCAGAATGGCCCTTTAACGCAAAATGGAGAGGTGCACATAATTGAATGAAATACTTCCCAAAATAATATTTAACTTAAAACTTGTAAAAAACTGAATTTGTTTGAATGTCATGCTTTTTCTATTTTAATATGGAACATTAATCAACTAATTCTAGTCACAAGTATATCCCAAAGTTGAAGGGTTTATTGATCACCTTGTCACTGGAAGCCACCCCCAGTTTCATCAGCAGCATATGCAAATAGAGGGCCCTGCGTGTGAGTTGATAGAGGAGAGGTTTGGGATTCACAGATGGACTGCATCCCAATAAATATCTCCTTTCTCATGAAGTATGCACTGCACACTCCCAGTAATGATTTCATCAGTGGAAATTCTGTCCCACCAATGCTTACACAAAGCTAATGCTTTTACATCCATGACATGGTGTGCAAGTTCACACAGAAATGTGGAGAAGTGGCCTGGAACTAAGAAACACTATCTGCAAAATTCTGAACGGATAACCAATTATTTTTGAAGACTGGCAAGAGTCTACAGTAGTCGATACTAACGTGCCCAGTTTGACTTGGACTGAAATAGGATCTCGAGTGCATAGCCTGAGTCACCTCTCCTTTTCAAAATCCAGTGGTGGGGGTCAGAGGGGAGGGACCTCTGACGTTCTCATCCAATGGAAGCAGAGGATACAATTGAGCTCTTTCCCAGGTCTCAACTCCATTAGAGAGGATCCAAGGTCCCTTCTTCAGATCGCCTCCAATGACATGAGAAAGGTAGACATTAAGGACAGGGAAGCAAAGTTTGAAAAGCTAGTCATGGTTTCAGACTCATCCCACGTGAAATTAAATTAAGGTGATGACACAATAGTAATATACAATCCTGTTAGATGGGAGGGGATAGACTTGCGTTTTCTACATGCAAGAATAAGGAGCCGGAGGCAAATATTTTTTTAAAAAGAGCTTTTATTTTGTGAAACTTTTACAGACAAAAAATATTAATTGGAACAATAATTATTCCTTTTAAACTGGATAACACATTAAACAAAAACTAGTCAAGTGATGCTAACCAGAACTCTGCTCCAAAAGGCTTGGACTGGCAATGAGTGTCATCATCCACATAAGTGGCTTGCTGCAGTGTGAGTTCTAACACTCATACCGTGGTTGACGGGTTGAATGCAGGATGGGGAAGAAAATAAATAAATAAAATCAGAGCTGAAGACAGGGAAAAGTCTTTCATTGGTTGGCACGTGGTCGTACATGTAGAGGGGATGACTGAGATGAATGTTGTAGAATGAAACCAGTCACTCCCGCCCGTCGATGTACACACCCACATTTGCCTGTAAAGTGTAAAGAAGCTCCTTAATAAAATTGACATAAGATACATGGAAATTGTAATTGAAAAAAAATTGCCCTTCTGGGATATTTATTACATTTGACTTGAAATTCAGCAGTGTATATAATGAGCGAAACCACCGCTTAAATAATAGTCAAATATCTAAATGTATTTCTTCATAGTTATACGTCAAAGACAAGCTCCAAAGACATGCGTGACGGCAACTAAAATAACCCATTTTGCCAGGTCAAATATCCTAGCGAGACTTCACCTGATTGGCGACGAGACAAATAAAGTTGCATTTATTTAATTTAATGTTAAAACACTTACCATAGAAAACATACTAGACTAAAGAGCCCTTTGGGCCAAGTGTGCCCTGTATCCAACTATTCTTCAACATACCTTTCTCATTTGTGTTACGATGGCCATAGGGGTGGTGGCAGCGTTGGGGTAGTGGTGGGCCAGAAACTTACCTCACGGTGTACCAGGACCCAGAACCCCTTCTCAGGGGTGAGACACACCCCACGAGATGTCATGTTTAATTGCTATATTGTAATTTACTTCGCCACCATGGCCTATTTATTGCCTTACCTCCCTTGCACTCACTGTATATAAACTTTATTTGCTTTTTTCTACTGTATTATTGACTGTGTTTTGTTTATTCCATGTGTAACTCTGTTGTATGTGTCGAACTGCTATGCTTTATCTTGGCCAGGTCGCAGTTGTAAATGAGAACGTGTTCTCAACTAGCCTACCTGGTTAAATAAAGGTGAAATAATTAAAAAAATTACTTGCCACAGATCCATTTCCAACCCAGTCCTCCACCTCCCAGTAGGCTCTGTGGCTGCTGAACCCCTGGGTGGCGAGGACACACGGCACCTGGGTGAAGCGCTGGGCTGACAGGGGGAACTTCCTAGCCATCTTGCTCCGGTCCCCCCGAATCTCACAACCATGGGACTCCCTTCTGAACAGGAGCGATGGGTGGGCTGTGCTGGGGTCAGGAGTCACCTCAACTGAGAGGAGGAGAAGGGATAGGTAGAGGAAAACTACAATCCATTGTTGAATTCATTTTCCAAAGTTGAGCATACATAGGGTTAGCAACACACCAGACACTAAATATAACACAACATGGAAGCAGACTCAGGACTACACATTAGCTCACCTGTGAACTCTTTAACCAAGGCAATCTGAGGGATAAACAGAAGGTAACAATTTATTAGAAAACATAAAATTGCAAATGTTTAATGGTGCACATCTGGGCCCGTGTTCATATGTTGTCAGACTAGGAATGCTGATCTAGAACCAGAGGGGTATCCTACTAATCAGGTTTGAGGAGTTGTGAGGTGGCTTAGGTCAGGTCTGAGTGCAACTCGGGATAACCAGTCATACGAATGTGGCTCACCTTTACATCAGGTAAATGTTTATGGCAACAAATCCTTCAAAACCAAACTGCTCCCAGGCAGGCTAACTCAGGGCTAAAGCCCTTTATCCTGAATGAAGTGTTGGAGTTGAGACCAGTGAATGAAGTCTGATTCTCCCTCCCCCTGCAAAGACATCATAATCTCCTTCTTTGGAGGAAGATTAAATTATTTATCAATCAAATCTTTGTTAAAATACCTCACATTATTTAGTAATGACAGAATGCATTATAAACTTCACGCAAAGTAAAACTTGTGTACGACTCAATACAATTCCTACATCAATAAGTGAAGGGAAAGCGGTCCTTGAGCATTGATCGGCACGCCAATGACAGCATTATGATTATTTAAGACAGGATTTCTAAAAAAACATTTCACATCATAGCCTTCTGAATCTGCAAAGATAACCAACTTCATTTGTATTTCAGCACCAATGAAAGTGTGGCATTGACTTGCCCATGGATTAACATTTCAATGAAGACTTTGGCAACCGACTAGCCAAGTGTGACATCCATGCGCAGTTACAAGCCTTCTAGAGTTAGTATTTGGCGGACGAGCAATAGCCAATGTCGTAGTACAGATGAAGACTGAGCTAGAATTTGAAGACAACTGAAGCTGGTTTGCTTTCAAAACCTTGAGTGATCTAGCTTGCTTCATTGTATATGCAGAGAGGTGTACAGAGTTCAAACATTAGCAACACCTTCCTAATATTGAGTGGCACCCCCTCTTGCATTCAGAACAGCCTCAATTTATTGGGGCATGAAATCTACAGAGCTTCAAAAGCATTACACAGGGATGCTGGCCCATGTTGACTCCAATGCTTCCCACTGTTGTCTCATGTTGGCTGGTGGACCACTCTTGATACATGGGAAACTGTTGAGCATGAAAAAAACAGCATAATTGCAGTTCTTTACACATATCGGTGCCCCTGGCACCTACCATACCCTGTTCAAAGTCACTTCAATATTTTGGCTGTGCCATTCAGACAACGTACAAAAGCCAAGTCTTTTATTTCACCTTTATTACTTTAAGTCTCAATTGGCCTCATTCATCTACGCTGACTGAAGTGTCTATAACAAGTGACATCAATAAGGGATCGTCGCTGTCACCTGGTCAGTCTCATGGAAAGAGCAGGTGTTCTTAACGTTTGGTATAATCTGACTTTGGCTGTGTTGACACAGGCAGGCCAAATCTGATCTTCTGTCCAATCACATCAGATCTTTCTCAGAGATGATCTGTCAAAGACCAAGTAGTGAAAAAAGATCAGGATTGGGCTTCCTGTGTAAAAGCAACCCAATTGGTATTTTGACCAATCAGATCAGGGGTGCATTCCTTTGCACAGGTGTTGCGGACGTATGCCAGATCTTACAAAGCCTGGATAGGCATTTTAAGTAATAGCAAACCACATGTTTTAGGACTCAAGCGCCCGACAGCACAGATTAAGTGACACACCACCATTGGGCAAAGCATGCAAAGTCTGAGCTGGGGGAACACAACCCAGATCTTGTGCTAATAACTGGGCAACAGATCTTAAATTAGACTTCCTGTGTAAAGGCAGCAATTAAGATCTTAAAGGCTGAAGTGACTATGTCAGACTGAATACAGACCTGAGACAGCATCGCCGTTTGTCAAGTAGCCCATCTTGGGTAGTTTGTCCATGTTTTTCATTAAATTCTCCCGAAGGTCTGCCAGTAGAACTAAGGGGATGTTGACGCTGCATAGTCCTCTGATGCCATCTGGAGGAGCAGGAGGGAAGATTCTGAAAGGAGGACGAGCGAGAGATATTTAGAATGAATTAAAGGAGTTAAACATGCATGATGCATCAGAGAGAATAAAATAGATGTCGCACGTCAAAAGTCTGATTTATGACCCTATGTCATGATGACGTGTGGGCTTCCGGTCAGGACATCCTGGCGGGAAAGTGACCATTTGGTTATGCCCATATATGTGCATCCTGTTCCTGTTCTCACGCCATAGAGTGAGTGCGAAAAAATGTATATAATGTCTTTGAAGTTGTCATGATGCTTGATGTCTAGGGACCTCTTTGAACTGGGTGGGGGGATGAACATTTCAAAGAGTATGGCCCCCACCTATTTTAATGCCCTTAGGTTTGTTGTCTATGAAACAGGAACGTCTGGGAGGGGGCTTGTGTCTGTGTGTGTGTGTGTGTGTGTGTGTGTGTGTGTGTGTGTGTGTGTGTGTGTGTGTGTGTGTGTGTGTGTGTGTGTGTGTGTGTGTGTGTGCGTGTGTGCGTGTGTGTGTGTGTGTGTGTGGGCGGGCGTGTCTACCGCAGTGTTAGAAACAAGGTCCCTTCTCAGTGTGTACATTTCAAGCTTTTAACAACAATAAACAGCCATATAAATAATGATTCTCGGCCCACCACACAGCCTATGGATGTTCGGTGCATGTACACCGGGGGATTTTGAAACAGGTAGATTACAACACCAACGTATTGGGGTTAAGAAAAGATCATAAAGTTAATTTCAGATTTAGGTTTAGAGGGTAATAACTTTAGGGAAACCACATTTCACACTATGTATAGTCATAGAGAGCCAACAAATCAAGGTGTAACCGGGATGAATGGATATTAAATGTACAACAGGAGTCCTCTGTAACAAGCAATACGTGTTAAATATGTCACAGTCAATCATGACAGCCTCTTTTTGAAAGGCCTATGATCTGAAGGCCCTAAGAATCGCTTCAATGGCCTATAGCCCTGACGTCAAAGTGACAATTTTAGCCTGAGAACAATATGCTGGTGCTAATGCGACAAAGTCTGTCAATTCTCATGTATCTTCCATAGCAGGCAATGATGTCAACTTTTTTATGCCTGTGTTTAGTTTTAAATGGGTGGATTATCCCATTTTCATAACACTTATGAATAAACTGGACAATCTTTTCCAAAATCGTGAACAATTACGGCGCTGGCCACGGCTATCCTTGAAACATACCCAGGACCTAAATGCCCGACGGATTATATAACCATGGAGTGAAAATTTACGGAGTTTTGATGGACCGTGCAAGAGAGCCAGGCAGTTTGATGGGGAATTGGACACGGATAATGGGGATGGTTACCCAAGCCCTTTATCTGTAAGAAAGGCATAGTAAAAAGGCGACATTAATTATGAATGGCTATAAAATGTATGTACTTGATTTCTGAATGAAATAAAATGGTTTTAAAAGCAGTATCTCACCACTTAAGGAACGGTAAGCTCTTGTTTTCACTCTCACCCTGGTCTGTCACGGAGAAAAACGAGAAAAGCCATGTGCGCGCGTGTGTGTGCTGTCGTAGGTGTGTGTGTTTCAAAAAACAAAAACAAAAAAGGGAAGGGGTGTGTGTTCAAAAATGCCCATGCATCTGCGCTCAAAGCTCTCTCTCTCTATGCAGGGGTCGTTTGAAACCCAGGTTTACAATATCCTGCAAAACAGATGCCTACCCCCAACCATAAAGTGTGTCGGTGTCTTTTAAAAACGGACACTTACGATTCATTAACACATAGGTCTTTCAAATCCTAATTTAGCTCAGAATCTAGGTGTTATCCCGGAGGATGTAGAATATCAAAAGGGTAATACCGTCTCGACACCCCAATCCTGTTGTTTGAACCGACTACCTTTGTAATCAAATATACCGTTTGTTGCATACCGGATAGCGCCCGGGAAAAAAACGTCACCCCTGCTCTGTAAACTCATTCCTTAGTATCTGGTGTTAGGGGCACAACCGCGGAATGAGTCTTGTGAAAAAGATAAGTCCCCATTCTGCTAGAACCGTTTTAGCGCAGCTGCAATCCCACAGGCCTGCAAACCACAATAGTTATCGGACTGAACAGTTAAAAAAACATCCTCTGGGAATCCCGCCTAATGGAGCTTTCTGAAGGTGAGTTCGTGAAAAAATATTTATTAGATTTGTATGTTGAGGAATTGTTTGAACATTATGGATATTATAGTAATATTAAACATGCGTTGTATGTGTTTTAAACCGATGACAACAAAATAAAATTTATGTCAAATGCACATATTCATGTAATTTAAAAATGTATATCGTATAACATGTTAATATTATCTAACGTTCGCAGGATATGCAACATTAAGCCAACTGCATCCCGGGGATAAATTATATGGAACAGCCTTCATTAGAATGGAATTCCGATGAGCAACGGATGGACACATAATTTTACGAGATATCGATATGTCAACTGTATGTATTTTTTATGATAAAATGTACACCCGACATCGAAAACCATACACCCCTGGAGGGCATGATCGAAAAGGAAGGGGTACCCCCGGAACATGAAGAGTAAAACCTTGAATTCGGACGATTTCCCCGCTTCAAATGACATTTCGGAGGTCTCTGATTTGCGGTTGTTTGTGATGGGCAGAAAACAGGTTAAGGACAACTCCGAGGCTGAAAACATTCAGTCATGATATTCTAAAACAGGAAGACAACGATTTTTACAGATATTCAGAAACGGATGGACAATAATTATTATTATATTAGTTTTTTAAATATATTTTTTTTAGGCAATACGTCAAATGGACGTATTCTTATAAGTTAAAATGTATCTATTTCGTATAAATACAGGTTAACATTATCTAACGTCTGTATGACACCCAGAGGCTACCGGGCATAATTGATTGGGAACCGACAGAGTTAGACGGGGATTCTCAGAAGGAAACTGCGCCCGGTCCTTTACGTAGCCCTTCAACATCACACTATTTTCGACGTAAGTCCAAATAAACAACAAAAAAACATTTTTTAATCCATAATAATATTTATACATTAAAAACAAAAAGTGTGCACCCTATTTTAAAAGCTATTTTTGTGTTTACAGCGGACAGCCAACAAACAGGGGTACATGCTGCATTAGGGACTCTGAACGACTTCGGAAGAGCAGATGAAACAGATGCTATTCTACAGTTTTGGACTAACGGCCTTACCCTAACTCCAGACACCAGCCCAGAACAGATCAAATGATAATCGGTGAATCCTTCCTTCCTCATGGAACTTTTTATGTATACCAAAGTAGCAAATATTTAACAACGTTTCAACATCCGGTATTGCAACATTTATGAAAGACAATGACATACAATTTTAGGCAATTATCGATATAATGTGTTACATAGTGTGCAGCTGCGACAACTTTAGGTAATATACTCTCTCTCAGGCTATGAAAACAACAAGAGATAGGACATTGACTCCTGAGTGTTGATAGGTCTTAGATTTTATAGACAGGGTATCTGTAAAACACATTGTGACAACTATTGAAAATGCAAAAAGGGGTTTTCAGAAATACATTTTGTTTGACAGATTTGTATTATTATAAAAAGTAATATAAAAATTATCAGAATCTTTAGTATTATTATGTTACATGCGAGACATACCCAGAAATGTCAACGTAGACAACATACAAGAATGTGTTTACCAGGCTGTGTTCCTTTTTCTCAGACTAACACACTGTAGAGTTTCCTATTTCCTAAAGAACAATCACTAAGACAAAACACAAAAAGTTGTAATACAATCAGTATACATGGCATTCTATATGGAAAACAGGTACATTTTGAAAGATTATGATGTTGATGTGATTTTTTAAATTCATTTCTCAATTTAGGATAATACTGTTTATTTTATACTTTACTTAAATTGTATTATTTATCTTGCCTCATACCAGGCTAATACACTACCAAGCCATGCAAACAGCTAGGGAATTAACCCAGAACCGTTGTGTGTCTTTCTTGGACCAATAAATGATCAAGAATACCAATAGGCATGATCTGATCCTCAACCCTATCACGACATCCTATAATGCACAGACATATGCAAAACCATAAAACTCTGACAAGAAAACAATGAAAACCTTAACATGACTACATGCACTGCCATTATTTTTAGTTACCATCCACCAATGGTTGAATTGGGTACTTTTTATTTGTACATGCACCGAGCCTCCAAGTGGCTGGAGCCATACAACAGGCTAAATTAAAAAGACCCATATAAAAAGTATGTGAAAAGCTGGGGTCAAAAGTATTTTTTATGTTTGGTTTTTGTTACAACCAACAGGTCTTCCTAACATTCGACATAACTAGTAAGCCTTACGAGGGAGATTAGAACCCAAAAGTAATAGGGGGTAAGAAAGATCCTAAAGGTAATTTCATATTTCGGTTTAGGGGGTTAAAACCTGTTATGGCTGCAGCCCGGTGTCGGTACACTTATGACAACAGCCCGTCCAAGTGCAGGGCGCGAAATTCAAAAGATATTTTTTAGAAATATTTAACTTTCACACATTAACAAGTCCAATACAGCAAATGAAAGATACACATCTTGTGAATCCAGCCAACATGTCCGATTTTTTAAATGTTTTACAGCGAAAACACCACGTATATTTATTAGCTCACCACCAAATACAAAAAAGCACAGACATTTTTCACAGCACAGGTAGCTTGCACAAAACCAACCTAACTAACCAAGAACCAACCAAACTAACCAAGAAACAACTTCATCAGATGACAGTCTTATAACAAGTTATACAATAAATCTATGTTTTGTTCGAAAAATGTGCATATTTGAGGTATAAATCATAGTTTTACATTGCAGCTACAATCGGAAATAGCACCGAAGCAGCTAGAACAATTACAGAGACCAAATTGAAATACCTAAATACTCATCATAAAACATTTATGAAAAATACATGGTGTACAGCAAATTAAAGACAAACATCTTGTGAATCCAGCCAATATTTCCGATTCTTTAAGTGTTTTACAGCGAAAACACAATATAGCATTATATTAGCTTACTACAATAGCCAACCACACAACAGCATTGATTCGTTAGGAGCTATTAGCCGTCTATAACAACAGCTTTTCAGAAGCCAATCCGGAAGTCCTTTCCGCGTCTTCCTGAACAAAGGAAATTGGGGTCCTGTCATTCCAAGCGCTCTCTTTTGACCATAGAAAGAGCTAGAGACCCCATTTCACCTCTCACAGCCTATTGACATCTAGTGGAAGGCGTATGAAGTGCATGTATACTAATAGATTTCAAGCAAAAGATTAGGTAGGCCCTGGAACAGAGCCTCGATTTGAGATTTTTCACTTTCTGACAGGAAGTTTGCTGCAAAATTAGTTCTGTTTTACTCACAGATATAATTCAAACGTTTTTAGAAACTTGTTTTCTATCCAATAGTAATAATAATATGTATATTGTACGAGCAAGAATTGAGTACGAGGCCGTTTGAAATGGGCACCTTTCATCCAAGTTACTCAATACTGCCCCTGCAGCCCAAAGAAGTTAATAACTTTAGGGAAAACAATATTCACACTATGTGGATTATAAACATGTACATACATAGAGAGCCATCACATCATGATGTAACAGGGATGAGTGGCGATTCAAAGTACAACAGGAGTCTTCTGTAACCTGCAATACGTGTTAAATATGTTTTACATACATCCATGAATGAATAGTTTCACAAACCCCCTTTAAAGTTTTTGTAAGAAAGTTGTAACAGGCCTCATTCAACAGTCTAGAGATGAACCTAGAGACACCAAAACATCAACGTTTAGAGCAGCTTGGAGATTATTCCCCATGTAAGGGGGGCAAAGAGCTGATTTACCTAACTCTGTACAAACCAAAGGAATTTCCAGAGTTAGCAAACCCTGACACTGGGTATGATAACTCTGACTCGTATGTCTAATGATTATTGTAGATGTTTACACCTGAGGGAGTTTACAGTAGGTCAATGAGATGTATAAAGGCAAAGAGAGCAACAAATTGATCTACGTGACCTCAAAGAAGGACAGCCTACTTTATAATAGAGAATGCAGGGATGTGTAATTTTTGTTTTTAAGTCAGCTTAACGTATATACTAGTACAACATATTAGGTACATACACTTCAATCATTAGAATTATTTTCGTACACTCGTGAAAACATATACTTCGTTTTTACACGTATTCTATAATAATTTAAGTTCAATAAAGATAAAGATAAATAAAGAAAACATACAAATCTAATATATATTTTTTCACGAACTCACCTTCAGAAAGCTCCATTAGGCGGGATTCCCAGAGGATCTTTTTTTAACTGTTCAGTCCGATAACTATTGGGGTTTGCAGGCCTGTGGGATTGCAGCTGCGCTAAAACGGTTCTAACAGAATGGGGACTTATCTTTTTCACAAGACTCGTTCCGCGGTTGTGCCCCTAACACCAGATACTAAGGAATGAGTTTACAGAGCAGGGGTGACGTTTTTTTCCTGGGCGCTATCCGGTATGCAACAAACGGTATATTTGATTACAAAGGTAGTGGGTTCAAACAACAGGATTGGGGTGTCGAGACAGTATTACCCTTTTGATATTCTACATCCTCCGGGATAACACCTAGATTCTGAGCTAAATTAGGATTTGAAAGACCTATGTGTTAATGAATCGTAAGTGTCCGTTTTTAAAAGACACCGACACACTTTATGGTTGGGGGGTAGGCATCTGTTTTGCAGGATATTGTAAACCTGGGTTTCAAACGACCCCTGCATAGAGAGAGAGAGCTTTGAGCGCAGATGCATGGGCATTTTTGAACACACACCCCTCCCCTTTTTTGAAACACACACACACACATACGACAGCACACACACGCTGCTTTTTCTCTTTTTTCTCCGTGACAGACCGGGGTGAGAGTGAAAACGAGAGCTTACCGTTCCTTAAGGGGTGAGATACTGCTTTTAAAACCATTTTATTTCATTCAAAAATCAAGTACATACATTTTATAGCCATTCATAATTAATGTCGCCTTTTTACTATGCCTTTCTTAAAGATAAAGGGCATGGGTAACCATCCCCATTATCCGTCCCCAATTCCCCATCAAACTGCCTGGCTCTCTTGCACGGTCCATCAAAACGCCGTAAGTTTTCACTCCATGGTTATATAATCCGTCGGGCATTTAGGTCCTGGGTATGTCTCAAGGATAGCCGTGGCCAGCGCCGTAATTGTTCACGATTTTGGAAAAGATTGTCCAGTTTATTCATAAGTGTTATGAAAATGGGATAATCCACCCATTTAAAACTAAACACAGGCATAAAAAAGTTGACATCATTGCCTGCTATGGAAGATACATGAGAATTGACAGACTTTGTCGCATTAGCACTAGCATATTGTTCACAGGCTAAAATTGTCACTTTGACGTCAGGGCTATAGGCCATTGAAGCGATTCTTAGGGCCTTCAGAACATAGGCCTTTCAAAAAGAGGCTGTCATGATTGACTGTGACACATATTTAACACGTATTGCTTGTTAGAGGACTCCTGTTGTACATTTAATATCCATTCATCCCGGTTACACCTTGATTTGTTGGCTCTCTGACTGTAGATAGTGTGAAATGTGGTTTCCCTAAAGTATTACCCTCTAAACCTGAATCTGAAATTAACTTTATGACCTTTTCTTAACCCCAATACTTTGGGGTTGTAATCTACCTGTTTCAAATTCCCCCCGGTGTACATGCACCGAACATCCATAGGCTGTGTGGTGGGCCGAGAATCATTATTTATATTTTTGTTTTATTGTTGTTAAAAGCTTGAAATGTACATACTGACAAGGGACCTTGTTTCTAACACTGCGGTAGACACACACACACAAGCCCCCTCCCAGACATTTCTGTTTCATAGACAACAAACCTAAGGGCATTAAAATAGGTGGGGGCCATACTCTTTGAAATGTTCCTCCCCCCACCCAGTTCAAAGAGGTCCCTAGACATCAAGCATCATGACAACTTCAAAGACATTATATACATTTTTTCGCACTCACTATGGCGTGAGAACAGGAACAGGATGCACATATATGGGCATAACCACATGGTCACTTTCCCGCCAGGATGTTCTGACCGGAAGCCCAAATATGGGTGTGCACACGTCATCATGATATAGGGTCATAAATCAGACTTTTGACGTGCGACATCTACTTTATTCTCTCTTGCATCATACAAGCACGTTGATTCACCTGCAATGACCGAGTGAAGACTGTCCACACATCTTTATATGAAAGCGTTAGATTAGTGTAAGCATTGACATGAAGAAGTTTTCACCATAGTTGCATCCATGACTGGGAGTGTAAGACAAGCCTATATGTCTGGAGAAGAGTACAATCGATTCAGGCAGTGTGTGAGAAAATTAAAACCATGAATGATCATGGGGTAAATTGTGAGTGATTTTGTTAGTGGAATTAAATAATTCCTACAATATACTCATTCATTAAATTCAATCTGTCTATTTATAAGAATTTGTAAGATACTTATTAACATAAAAATAGACAGGATACAGTCATATTAAAATTAGATAATAGTGTTTATTCTCGGAGCACGCTCCCATTTGATCATAAACACAGGTTTATATACAATATATGACGTCATAGATTACAGAATGAGTCTCATTGTCCTGACAAATAGAAAACAGGTTCAAAAGTTAATTCTAACCTCACAGGACACTCACATGAAACACCATATAATCATTTATCCTGAAGGCTCACTATAATTGATTACCACTTTAGCAGACAACTCAAGATAATGAAAGACCTAAAAAGTGACCCACAGCCTTATCTAAACATCTCAGGGCTAAGTTGGGTCAGTTCAACCATAGTTTAACGACCCTTTCTGCTTATTTTATGACCCACAACACAAATCTCTTTTCACCAGGCATGCAGAGTTCAATTTGTTATAGTTTTATCTAAAGCTAGAATTTGTTTTAACTATTTATTAACAAAATTCCTAACAGATTTACAAATAGCATTTAGTTATTTATGATATAAAGGGATTTTTAGATCAGTCAATCAACTCAGCTGCAATGTCAAACACACCTAATAACTCACATCAAGAAGCTCAAAGGTGTCAGCCAATCAACCACTCCAGTGCAAAACCTCTGCTCGTCAGCGCTGTGATGTGATCTTCAAGCACACGGTTCCAATGGGACGTTGTGCTCACCAGCTCCTCCACCCTCCAGGGCCTAAGTGTTAGATCAGCCCCACCTTGCTGACCTGGGCTAGGCGGAACGCATTCACAAACTCGAGTTGGCTAATCACTGCATCCTGCAAGGGGGCAAGTAGACAAAACAGATCAGGGAGGATTTATGTGATTTGATATGTCCTGGACGTTGCAGATAGAAATGCAATAAGTAGTACAGACTCAATTTCCTGATAAATCTGACAGACATTTTCGGTTCTACATGATACATTTCTGAATGTTCTGCAACATTCCACCCCACCGCTGAAGAGGTCAAAGAGTGGTCTTCAAGGCATGGTAATTTTCAGTAGCACAACAATTTGTAACCCCCATGGGAGGTTTCCATGATTTACTATTGATTTCTAAGGTGAAAGACTGCAAAATTACAACAGTGTAACATAGCCAATTCAAATGAAAAGTCACCTCACAGAGTAGGACTGAAGAGTTTAATTTCTCTGCCTCATTCCGAGTTGCCTTCAGCTTCTCCTTGACCACTGTCTGGTCTTTAGCCAGCTGAGCCTGAAGTTATGACCATAGGTGTTAGCATTACTGCTAGAACAAAAACCTGCACACAGGGTCATATTCATTAGGCACAAAATGAAATCCCAACAAATACAATAACCAAAACCCAGGGTGGGGGAGGGGGGACTGTCTACCCAAACTAGTCCAATAGGAAACAGTCTTCTGTTCCACATTTGTTGTGGTGTGTCGTAATGAACACAGCTCGGGATCAGTGTCAAAACAATATGAAACGAAAATAAACAAGTATTTATTGGAGTTCAGGTAGTCCCTCCTGGTTTCAGACAGTTTGCATCCACTTGGTTCCTAATGAATACAACCCTGGATTGATGAACAATTGATCCAAAACCCATTCTTACCTTCTGAGCCAAGAACTCTACCTGCATCGATACAACCTGGTGTGCCGGCACCTGGTGAGCATCACACGCCCCACACAGGATGGTCTTGTCGGTGCGGCAGTAACACTCCAGGAGCCTGTTATGGTTCAGACACCTCTGCTCCAGGTTAGCCAGGGATCTGACCAGCTGGTGCCTGGAAAACCAGGTATTGTGGACCCTTGCATGCGCCAGGCAGTACGACGACAAACACACCAGGCAGGTCTTGACGGCCTTGGGCACCCTGTCTCCTATGCATACGTCACAGGAGACCTCTCCCGGAGCCATAGTCGGCTGGTTGACGGCCTCGTCCTTCACTTGGCCCCTTGAAGCTTTCCACAAGGTCTCTCAAGACTATGTTGACCTGGATGTTAAGGGTAGATGTGAAGCTAGTCTTGCACAGATTGCAGGGTCTCCACTGATTTTCCAATAGCCTTCAAGACAAGGCTTGCAAAAGGTGTGTCCACAAGGGATTGTGGCTGGGTTGGTGAAAACACCAAAACAGATAGAGCACAGGAACTCTGGCATGGCACTGTACAATGCCATCTCTTCAAGCTGGGGACAAATGTTGGAAAACATTGCAATCCCTTTGAGTTTCAAATTATTTAGTCTGTCATTTCTTAGTGGCACAGACAAGAAAATGTAAAAAAAAAAAAAGAGACTAGTCTGTAAAAAACACATTTATAAAAAGTAAACATTACAGCCAAAATCACCACAAGTCACATTTTTTAAATATATACATTTGAGACAACCAAAAGCTGATGTTTTGTGCATCTTTTAATGTTTGCGCAAGTGGTGTAAAAAAAATAAAAAATAAAAAGTGGGTTATGTACAGTGCAAGTAAGAATTTAAGTGTATAAGCTTAAATTCCCCACCTCCCACTCAACTACAAACACAACATTTGACTAAAAGTCCTTGTCAATTCCAAATGGGGATGGTGCAGCATAGTTCACATTTGACAAACTTTTCCCTTAGACTAGTCAAAAGTTTTCCTTTGAAACTCACCTCTCTTTGTGTGCAGCGTAGCACTCAAAATGAAACGATTCTCCTCTTCTGGAGGTAAAGCAATCTGATGAGTTTTCATAATTGCTTTCAGGTGGCATTTTGTACTGTTAAGCTCCTCCCTCTTTCATGAAGAAACAAATTAGGTTTAGCCCTGCAGTACACAGATTGAAAACATTGTAATGCTTTTGGTACTTTCAAGACAACTGGGAACTCGGTTAAAAACTAGCTGTGATCTTCCGGTCAGAATGACCATTCAAAACTATTTTTCCCAGTTGGAGATTTTTCCCCGTTGTTTTCCCAATTCCCAGTTGTTTTGAACATAACATTAGTCCCTGTTCAGAGGTAAAACTACACTGGAGAGGCATACAACCACAGGTAAGAACTTTGATACATTTTTTACAAATTGATTGAATTTATTTGATCATTTAAAGTGGAAGTAGACATCACATACATCAAAGGAGGTATACTGTATGTTGGGCATTGAGAACAGATGGCTTCGAGTGGCATCAGTGAGCCTAAACATTACTGTAGGCAAAAATATAGGCCTTTAGGTAATGCTCCCCCACCTACGGTAGGCTACCTGATCATCTAACCTCCCTGTTTGTTCAGCTATACAGTGCCGTGAAAAAAGTAATAGCCCCCTTTCAGATTCTCTATTTTTTTCGATATTGAATGTTATCAGATCTTCAACCAAAACCTAATATTAGATAAAGGGAACCTGAGTTTACAAATAACAAAAAATATATATACTTATTTTATTTATTTAACTTGTTATGGATAGGGGGCAGCATTTTCACATTTGGATGAAAAGCATGCCCAGAGTAAACTGCCTGCTATTCAGTCCCAGTTGCTAATATATGCATATTATTAGTAGATTTCGATAGGAAACACTCTGAAGTGTCTAACTGTTTGAATGATGTCTGTGAGTATAACAGAACTCATATGGCAGGCAAAAACCTAAGAAAAAATCAAACCAGAAAGTGGGAAATCTGAGGTTGGTCGTTTTTCAACTCATTCCCTATTGAAGATACAGTAGGCTATGGGTCATGTTGCACTTCCTAAGGCTTCCACTAGATGTCAACAGTCTTTAGAACCTTGTCTGATGTTTCTACTGTGAAGTGGGGCAGAATGAGAGTTGAATGAGTCAGAGGTCTGGCAGAATGCTTTGAGCTCATGACGCTCGTTCACGTGAGAGTGAGCTCTGTTCCATAGCTTTTCTACAGACCAAGGAATTCTCCGGTTTGAACATTATTGAAGATTTATGTTAAAAACATCCTAAAGATTGATTCTATACTTCGTTTGACATGTTTCTACGGACTGTAATATGACTTTTCGTCTGAACTTTTGACTGGACCTGCCCGCGCGTCATGAGTTTAGATTGTGTACTGAACGCGCGAACAACAAGGAGGAATTTGGACATAAATTATGGACTTTATGGAACAAATCAAACATTTATTGTGGAACTGGGATTCCTGGGAGTGCATTCTGACGAAGATCATCAAAGGTAAGTGAATATTTATAATGCTATTTCTGACTTATGTTGACTCCAACATGGCGGATATCTTCTTGGGTTGTGTTGGTCTCTGAGTGCCGTACTCAGATTACTGCATGGTTTGCTTTTTCCGCAAAGTTTTTTTGAAATCTGACACAGTTGCATTAAGGAGAAGTATATCTTTAAATCTGTGAATAACACTTGTATCTTTTATTAATGTTTATTATGAGTATTTCTGTGATTTGATGTGGCTCTGTGCAAATTCACGGGATGTTTTGGAGGCAAAGCCAAATGTAAACTGAGGTTTTTGGATATAAATATGAACTTGATCGAACAAAATATACATGTATTGTGTAACATGTTGTCCAGGGAGTGTCATCTGATGAAGAATATCAAAGGTTAGTGATACATTTTATCAATATTTCTGCTTTGTGTGACTCCTCTCTTTGGTTGGAAAATCGCTGTATGCGTTCTGTGACTAGTTGCTGACCTAACATAATCATATGTTCTGCTTTCGCCTAAAAGCTTTTTTTTCAATCAGACACTGTGGTTGGATTAACGAGAATGTTATCTTTAAAATGGTGTCTAATACTTGTATGTTTGAGAAAATTGAATTATGAGATTTCTGTTGATTGAATTTGGTGCCCTGCAATTTCATTGGCTGTTGGCTAGCGGAACCCCAGTCCTAGACAGGTAAATAAAGTTGTGCAACACCCAATGCCCCTGTGTGAAAAAGTTATTGTCCCCTTACACTCAATAACTGGTTGTGCCACCTTTAGCTGCAATGACTGGAACCTCGCCCAGCATGAATGAATTATCAGGCACATTTTCTCATTATGTTTCGAAGGGGGCAACAAGGAGAATTACAGAGGAGTCAAGTTGAATTAGCCAGACGATGATTGCTTTTGTTAGAATTTTTACTTTGCAAACAGTGAAAAGTATTTTTCATGCCACAAGAGGTATCGAATCCTGGCAAATGTGTTCTGGAACGAAACAGTCCAAAACTGAGAGATGCCGGATCCGGCTCAAATTAAGCACTGCCGTTAGTATGAGGTTCTTACTGCGGAATGCAGGGTTTGGTTTTCGCCAGACATAATGGGACCCATCCCTTCCAAAAAGTTTATTCAAGATTGCCAAAAGCACCTGGGTGATCATCAAGAAACTTGGAAGAATGTTCTATGGACAAATTATTTAAAAGTTTAACTTTTTGGACAACAAGGGTTCCATTATGAAAACCAAACATTGAAATCTGCCACACCCCTTGAATCTGCTTATCTGTTGTCGGAAGAAAAAATATGCACACGTTTAAAAACAATATACTACTTAAGATTTTTTATATAAATTTATTGCATAACTAACTTACTTGTTTTATCACTTTACACATTTATTTTGGGATCTACCCTTGTAAACGTAATTTGCCTGATGACATGCGAGTGTAGGAGAGTTATTTAATACAAACACATTTTCTTTCACATTCCCTCCTTGATTTCCTTAGACCATTTTTTTTTAAAGGAGGCGATAGAGGAATGAGGAGAGAGGACGCAGGAGTTGAATAAATCATGGTCCAGACGCGATAGTCCGGTGTCTCATTGCGACTTGGCTCAGATCTCCAACCACGGAGGATGCACAGCCTGTACACGCACCTCTCCAAAATTCTCAACCAACGTGGTTCCGGTACAAGTCTAATCCTTTGAATATGTTGACAGTTGGAGAAATTGCTTGAGCTGCACTGAGAATAACAAAAATAAGAAGCCAACAGGCCAATATTATAGAACATTGCTGTGCGTACACAATTTGGACTATGATAAACAAGATTCCAAATACCTCTAACCGTCGCCTCTGTGTGAGTTTTTTCATGTGCATGATGTCAGAAGGCTCTCAATATTCCAAAATGTGATTGTTACGCAACAGGACAGGTACCCGCACTGCACTCAAACCAAGGCACGCTGCCTGCTAATTATCTATAGGCTATGTTTCAACTTGTCAATTTCAAATAATTTTCTAACAAGTTTTATTTTCTAACAATAATTTGTATTGAGGTGCGTTCCGCCTCCTCGTTAATTCATATAAGTAGCCCATGTCACTGTTGCGGACAATTTATGTTTAAGGCTTAGTGAGCCGGACAAATTTCTCTCTTCAACAAGAGCCCAAGCACTTCCCCGGTGTTTCCCCCAGATCAAGTATGAAGACATTGCATATCTCTAGTCAGAACAGGCCTTGCACAACCATTTTCCCCCAGCACATTTTCTCACTGGTACCCGCATTTCCTTCATGGTTGTTTTCCTCACAAATTGAACTTTGGACATGTGTGCGTTCCTGTCAAAGTAAGTGGCTTATTTTCTGTATAGCATGTTGTCGTTTCTGCTGTAGCACACCGTATGTATGTATGGACCATAATGTATTTACTGTTTTATTCACATGTTTTCAAGTCTGGTGACTAATAATGCATTCTGATTCTTGCATATATTGTAATGGACACATGTCTAAAATACTTTTTTGAATGTTGTATTGATTATAATGAGCTAAATGCTAAGCTATTTGCGGCACCATGTTTGTTGACATCATACAATGCATTCTGGTTGTCACGTAAGCGTCTGTTATAACAAGGGATAGGTCACTTAACTGACTTCTGGTGCTTTCAAGACAACTGTGAACTCTGAAAAATACTAGATAAAATCATGATGTCAATGATCTTCTGGTCGGAAAGTCACAGCTCTAGAAAGAGGGCGAGTTGGAATTCCGAGTTGGATAACCGTTCAAAACTATTTTTCCCCAGTCGGAGCTCGTTTCTAATTTTCTTGAATGCACTGAATGTTGAGATTTCCCAGTTCCCATTTTTTTACGCAGCATCAGATTGGAACTTTGGTACGTCAGGGTTGCCAGCTCAGACCTCCCTTTCCAGGGGGTTTATTTAGCGTATAAACTTCTCGTGTTTGCCCTCCATTTATTGATAAATCCCACATCACAGTAATATTTCCTGCATCATATCCCCCCACTTCTACCCACCATGGACTTGAAAACAGAAAAATTGAATGAAACCCCTCACAAACCCCCCTAAAATGGTTTCATCCCTGTTTAGCTTTCACGCTACGGTTAGGCTAGGCAGTAGGCTTGAATTTGGTGTGATGATCTGTGAGGTGAAGCTTGCCGTATGTGACAGGGATTGAAATCTATTATGGACTACAAAGAGAAACCCAGCCGCGACTTGCCCAGTGACACGAGCCTACCAGACGAGCTAAATGCATTTTATGCATTAGAAGTATGCATGAGAGCATCAGCTGTTCTGGACGATCACGTTCTCAGTAGCCAATGTGAGCAAGACCCTTAAACAGATCAACATTCACAAAAGCAGGGCCAGATGGATTACCAGGACATGTACTCAAAGCATACACTGACCAATTGGCAAGTGTCTTCAATGACATTTTCAACCTCTGCCTGACCGAGCCTGTAATGCCTACATGTTTCAAGCAGACCACCATAGTCGCTCTGGCCAAGGGAGAGAAGGGAATCTGCCTAAATGATTACTACCCCGTAGCACTTCGAGAGGCTGGGACTAAACACCTCCCTCTGCAACTGGATCCTGGACTTCCTGACTAGCCGCCCCCAGGTGGTAAGGGTAGTCAACACTACATCCACCACGCTGATCCTCAACACTAGGACCCCTCAGAGGTGCTGCTTAGTCCCCTCCTGTACTTCCTGTTCACCCATGACTGCGTGGCCAAACACAAAACCAACACCATCATTAAGTTTGCTGATGACACAGTGGTAAGCTTGATCACCAACAACAATGAGACAGCCTATAGGGAGGTTGTCAGAGACTTGGCAGTGTGGTGCTAGGACAACAACCTCTCCCTCAATGTGAGCAAGACAAAGGAGCTGATCGTGGACCACAGGAAAAGGCGGGCCGAACAGGACCCAATTAACATTGATGGGGCTGTAGTGGAGCAGGTCGAGAGCATCACCAACAAACTATCATGGTCCTAACACACCAATACAGCCATGAAGAGGGCACGACAAAGCCTATTCAACCTCAGGAGACTGAAAAGATTTGGCATGGGTCCTCAGATCCTCAAAAAGTTATACAGCTGCATCATCGACAGCATCTTGACTGGTTGCACCACTGCCTGGTATGGCAACTGCTCGGCCTATGACCGTAAGGCACTATTGAGGGTTGTGCGTATGGCCCCGTACATCACAGGGGCCAAGCTTCCTGCCATCCAGGACCTCTATACCAGGCGTCAGAGGAAGGCCCTAAAAATGGTCAGACTCCAGCCACCCTAGTCAGATTGTTCTCTCTGCTACCGCATGGCAATTGGTACCGGAGCGGCAAGTCTAGATCCAAAAGGCTTCTACCCCCAAGCCATTAGACTCCCCCAGCTAATCAAATGGCTAACCAGACTATTTGCACTGGCTCAAATATTCCACTGCTTGGGCTCCTGTTCTTCTTTTAGAATATTATACTAAAAGTATTGTGTAGCTCCTGCACATAAATATAAACAGTACCAGCACCCACAATGAGTACAGGCACCTATTTCAGTCCAAGTTAAGCACTGATCTTTACACATTGAAGACCACATGAATATTGATTACTGCAGTCACGGATTTAAGCACGAGTGATTATATAGAATATAACAATTAATCCGTAAATGCACAAACCAATGCATTTTACCGGAGTCACCGACAAAACAGGAGACGGCAAACGAACATACAGTAGGTTGGCAACAATGATGAATATATACTCTGGCTTGCTGATGCTATGTATTGGCCATCGAGAGGCTTTGAAGCCACCGGTCGGCCATATTTGTGCTCCCTCCTAGAAGCAGTACTTCTAACAATTATTTTGTTGTTGTAGTGGGGACAGTAACATTAGTAATCTCAAAATTATACTTTTAAGGTACATTTGACACATTTTGTATAGCTCACATAATATAAAGAAAAGTAGTTGTTAAGGTGTCTAATATAATACACGTGCCAAAATAGAATGTAGACATTAATAAATGCATTTCTATAGCTTCCAAAACTATTTATTTTTTACAGTGGAGGGAAACAAGATGGCGCCGATAGAGATGGCAGCTTCGCTTCTAGTCCTTAAGAAACTGTTCAGTATTTAAAAAATGTATGTATTATTTCTTACATTGTTTGCCCAGAAAACCTTAAGTGTTATTAGATACAGCCGGGAAGAACTATTGGATATCAGAGACGTCAACTTACCAGCACAACCAGCACTACGACAAGGAGTCCGACTTTCCCAAAGCGTATCCTTTGTCTGCACCTCCAAGGGCATTTTAACTGATTCTGTAGGCCGACCCGAAACAACGGAGGAGAGGGAGCCAGAGCGGTCTTCTAGTGAGGCTTCGGAGGTGCGCACACCAGCCACCGCTTCTGAATACATTACTCGCTAATGTCCAGTCCCTAGTTAACAAGGCATCAGAGCAAGAGTTGCTTTCCAAAGAGATATCCGGGATTGTAACATACTCTGTTTCACGGAAACATGGTTAGTTTGGAATATGCTGTCAGAGTCGGTACAGCCAACTTGATTTTCAGTGCATTGCGGTGACAGGAATAAACATCTCTCCGGTAAGAAGGGCGGGGGTATATGTTTCATGATTAACCTCTTGACGCTAGGGGTCATATATATATATTTTTTTTAAATAACGTTCCCAGGGTAAACGGACTATTTCTCAGGTCCAGATCGTAGAATATGCATATAATTTACAGATTAGGATAGAAAACACTCAAGTTTCCAAAACTGTCAAAATATTGTCTGTGAGTATAACAAAACTGATTCTGCAGGCGAAAACCTGAGAAAATCTAACCCGGAAGTAATTCATTTTAATTTTAAATCTGTGTTTCCTGGCCTGTCTTTCTTCCATTTAAAGGGGTATCAACCAGATTCTTTTTTCCAATGGCTTCCTCAGGCTGTGACCAGGCTTTAGACATAGTTACAGGCTTTTATTTTGAAAAATGAGCGAAATTTTTCAAAACTAGTCAGGTGTCCTCTGATTAATTCCTGCGCGCGAGAGAGGTAGCTCTCCATTTTCTCTTTCTCTCTTATTGAATAGGTTACGGTCCGGTTGAAATATTATCGATTATGTTTGTTAAAAACAACCTGAGGATTGATTATAAAAACATTTGACATGTTTCTACGACCATTACGGATACTTTTTGGAATTTTCGTCGAACGGAACGAGGCTTTGGTTTTCTGAACATAACGCGCAACCCAAATGGCGTTTTTTTTTGTTATAAAAGTAATATTTATCGAACAAAAATAACATTTGTTGTGTAACTGGGAGTCTCGTGAGTGCAAACATCCGAAGATTATCAAAGGTAAGCGATAACTTTTATTGCTTTTCTGACTTTCGTGACCAAGCTAACCAAGCTAATATAAGGCTAACTGTTGTAGCATTGATTGATAGACTCACAAAAGCTTGGATTGCTTTCGCTGTAAAGCATATTTTCAAAATCTGACACGATTAACAACAAGCTAAGCTGTGTTTTGGTATATTTCACTTGTATTGCATGATTATAAATATTTTTTATAATATTTTGTGCCCTGCAATTCAGCAGTTGTTTAGGGAAATGATCCCGTAAAAGGGATCCGTAGCGCAGAGAAGTTAACGACTCATGGTGTAATCGTAACAACATACAGGAAATCAAGTCCTTTTGTTCACCTGACCTAGAATCCCTTACAATCAAATGCCAACCGTATTATCTCCCAAGAGAACTTTCCTCGGTTACAGCCGTGTATATCCCACCCCATGCCGATACAAAGACGGCCTTCAAGAAACTGGACTTTATGCAAACTGGAAACCATATATCCTGAGGCTGAATTTATTGTAGCCGGGGATTTTAACAAAGTTAATTTGAGAACAAGACTACCTAAATTCTGTCAGCATATCGACTGCATACACGAGCGAGTAACGCGCTCGACCATTGCTACTCTACCTTCTGCAATGCATACAAGGCCCACCCCCACCCTCCTTTTGGCAAATCTGACCTTGACTCCATCTTGTTGCTCCTTTTCTATAGGCAGAAACTGAAACAGGAAGCACCCGTGCTTAGGTCCCACGCTGATCTGACCAATCGGATTTCACGCTTGTTTCGATCACGTCGACTGGGATATGTTCCGGGTAGCCTCAGAGAATAACACTGACGTATACGCTGACCCAGTGAGCAAGTTCTGACTATTAAAACCTTCCCGAACCAGAAACCATGGATGGATGGCAGCATTCACGCTAAACTGAAAGCATGTTCCACCACATTTAATCAAGGCAAGGTGAGTGGGAATATGGCCAAATACAGTGTAGTTATTCCCTCCGTAAGGCAATCAAACAAGCAAAGTGTCAGTATAGAGACAAAGTGGCAGTCGCAATTCAACGTCTCAAACATGAGGCGTATGTGGCGGGGTCTACAGACGATCGCGGATTACAAACAGAAAACCAGCCCCATCGCGGACATCGACATTTTGCTTCCAGACAAACTAAACACCTTCTTTGCCCGCTTTGAGGATAATACAGTGCCACCGACGTGGCCCGCTACCAAAGACTGCGGGCTCTCCTTCTCCGTGGCGGACGTGAGTAAAACATTTAAATGTGTTAACCCTCGCAAGCTGCCGGACCAGACGGCATCCCTAGCCGTGTCCTCAGCATGCGTAGACCAGCTGGCTGGTGTGTTTACATATTAAATCAATCCCTATCCCACTCTGCTGTCTCCACATGCTTCAAGATGTGAACAGGAACAAGGGTGGCCAAGAATGCAAAGCTAACTGAAGTAAATAACTATCGCCCCGTAGCACTCACTTCTGTCATCATGAAGTGTTTGAGAGACTTGTCAAGGATCATATAACCTCCACCCCACCTGTTACTCTAGACTCACTTAAATTTGCTTAAAGCCCCAATAGGTCCACAGATGATGCAATCGCCATCACACTGCACACTGACCTATCCCATCTGGACAAGAGGAATACCTATGTAAGAATGTTGTTCATTGACTACAGCTCAGCATTCATTACCACAGTACCCTCCAAACTCATCTATAAGCTTGAGACCCAGACTCCCGACCCCGCCCTGTGCAATTGGGTCATGGACTTCCTGACGGGCCTCCCCCAGGTGGTGAAGGTAGGAAACAACATCTCCACTCCGCTGATCCTCAACACTGGGGGCCCCACAAGGGTGCGTTCTCAGCCTACTTGCAGACTTGATATCATTGGCCACTTTAATAAATAATTGGAACACTAGTCACTTTAATAACGCCACTTTAAGAATTTTTACACATCTCGCATTACTCATCTCATATGTATATACTGTATACTTCACTATCTATTGCATCTTAGCCACTCTATCACTCCTCATTCATATATTTTTTATATATTCTTATCCAATTCCTTTACTAGATTGTGTGTATTAGGTTATTGTTGAATTGTTAGATATTACCTGTTAGATACTGCTGCACTGTCAGATCTAGAAGCATAAGCATTTTTCTACACTCACAATAACATCTGCTAAACATGTTTATGTGACCAATACATTTTTATTTGATTTTACCAATATGGAGGCACGGTGGCTTAAACACAGCACCACCTATCAGTCATAAATCTTTGGTTGTCAATGAAATATGTTTGTACACGATTAATAAATGATTTTTGCAATAAATGGTTAAAATGTTTTACAAATACGTTTTTTTGTGCAGTCCTTACATTTTTTTTTTTTTTTTAATTTTTTTAAAGTGGCCAATGATATCAAGTCTGCAAGTAGGCTGAGAACGCACCCTTGTGGGGCCCCCAGTGTTGAGGATCAGCGGAGTGGAGATGTTGTTTCCTACCTTCACCACCTGGGGGAGGCCCGTCAAGAAGTCCATGAACTTATATTGTAATCTATCTTGTAGCACAAAATAAAAGGTACGTGCAAGTGCTACAAACTTCTGATTGTCAAGAGTGCCATTTGTGTTTGACATAGTGGCAAGGGAATTATGCTGCTTAATTTACACGTAGAATTTTTTTTTTACCCACTTAAACGGCCCTCCAACTGGAGTGTTACTAGTGGTGAACTAGTCTTTCATCTTGAGCACCCACATGCTGACGTCACTTATGAAGGAAATTACCTTGACAACTGCATTTTCAGCAGTTAAATGCAGCAACAAAACGTATTAAAGCAATACATTATTTTATGCTAACTTGTTTACAAGCATGATAGCTGTAATTTTACTTTATGCAGCTTCATCGTAGGGCTTAATGGTTTTTGCGACTGCACTTGAAGAAACTTTCAAAGTTCTTGAAATGTTCTGCATTGACTGACCATGTCTTAAAGTAATGGACTGTCATTTCTCTTTGCTTATTTGAGCTGTTCTTGCCATAATATGGACTTGGTATTTTACCAAATAGGGCCATCTTCTGTATACCACCACTACCTTGTCAGAACTGATTGGCTCAAACACATTAAAGGAAATTAATTCCACAAATACACTTAACAAGGCACACCTGTTAATTCAAATGCATTCCAGGTATGAACTGCTCGTTTCAAGTAATGCCACAACATCTCAATTGAGATTGTCTGGATTTTGACTAGGCCATTCCAACACTTAAAAATTTGCTTTAACCATTTTCACGTAGACTTGTGCAATTTGGATAATTGTCTTGCTGTATGACCCAGCCTGACATTCTCGTGTAGAATTCTGCCCCAGAGCAGAATTCATGGTTCCTTCTATTAAGGCAAGACATCCAGGTCCTGAGGCAGCAAAGCATCCCCAAACCATCACACTTCACCGTTAGTATTAGGTTCTTACTGTGAAATGTAGTGTTGTCTCCCCCAGACATAATGGGACCCATCTCATCCAAAAAGCATTTGGAAGCACCTGGAAGAGTCAAGATTCTTGGAAGAGTCTTCTATGGACACACATCGGTCCCATTATGCCTGGCAAAAACCTAACACAGATCTGCCACACCCCCTTGAATCAACTTTTCTTTTGTCAGAGGAAACATGCACAAATTTAAAAACGATCAAATGTATTGATAAACTTCATTTGTTTTATCACTTTACAGATTTTGCAATCTACCTTTAAACATAATTTGCTTGATGTGCATGTAGGAGAGTTGCTTAATATCAAACATTTCCTTACACATTCCCTTACGCCACCTCTCCTCAATTACCTTTGACATTTTTTGAAAGGAGCCAGGAGTTGAGTAAATCGTAGTCCATAGACATTATAGTCCAGTGTCTCATTGCGACACGGCTCAGACCACCATCCATAGAGAGCCTGTACGCGCACCTCCCTACAATTCTCAACCAACGTTGTTCCGGTAAGAGAGTATTCATTTGAATGTTTTGATATGGAGAAATTGCTTGAGCTGCACTGAGAATGAATAAGCTAACAGTCCAATATTCTAGAACACTGCTGTGCGTACACATTCTGAACCCATGTTTAACCACAGAAAAACCATTTTCACATTTGTAGATCCTGGTTTGGTGCTGAAAATAAATTGGCTGAAGTGTCAAAATTGCCCATTAGTACAGAATGGAGGCGTGTGACACATGCATTTTAATTTAACACTTCCCAGGATATGTTTTAGCAGCTTGTATAAACACAGGAATGTGTTTTAATGTTCCATGACATTCTTCGCCTCAAGTCACGAGTATATCCCAAAGATGAAGGGTTTATTCATCACCTTGCCACCCTGGAAGTCACCCTCAGTTTCATCAGCAGCCTGTGCCAATGGAGGGCCCTCCGAGTGAGTTGGTAGGGGAGAGGTTTGGTATTCACCAATGAATTGCATACCAATAAATATCTCCTCTCATGAAGTGTGCACTTCACACCCAGTAATAGATTTAACAGTGGAAACGCTCACACCGGAACCAATGCTTTTAAATCCACGGCAAGTGGACACAAATAGAGAAGTGGGCTGCAACAAACACTATCTGTAACAGTCTGAATGGATAACCAATGAATTTGCCTGGCAAGAGGCTAGAGTAGTCAATACAGACACGTGCCCAGTTCTACACTTGGACTGAAATAGGACTTCAATTGCATAGTCCACACATCCTCCCCTTCTCAAAATCCATTGGAGGAGAAGGTCAGAGGGGGAAAAATCGTTTTCATTCAATGGTTTAAGTGACGAGTGAGCAATTGATCTTTCCCGGGTCTCCTCAACTCCATTGGAGAGGACCAAGGTCCCTTCAGACTGCGTCCAATGACATAAAATGTAGACCTTAAGGACAGGGGAAGCAAAGTTTGAAAAGCTAGTCACAGTTTCAGACTCATCCCACGTGAATCGTAATTAAGGCGA
The DNA here is from genome assembly GCF_045679555.1 of Salvelinus alpinus. Taxonomy (NCBI): domain Eukaryota; kingdom Metazoa; phylum Chordata; class Actinopteri; order Salmoniformes; family Salmonidae; genus Salvelinus; species Salvelinus alpinus. The sequence goes on from NC_092116.1 coordinate 21,827,044, forward strand.
TGCCACTATATAAATATACAGTCCTGTTAGATGGGAGGGGACAGCTGTACTTTTCTACATGCAAGATTAAGAAGCTAGAGGTAAATGAAAAATATTTTATTTTGTAAAACTTCACACACACAAGAAACATTCGTAGAACAATACCTCTTTAAAACATTTTTGAATTCACCATTTTCTAATGATCCTGACAAGAACTCTGCCCCAAAAGGATTGGACTGTCAATGAGCATCATCGTCCACGTTGGTGGTTTGTGGCAGTGTGGGTTCTAACAATCATGGCGTGGTTGGCAGGTTTGAATGCAGAACGGAAGAAGTCAGGGCTGAAGACAGGGAAGAGTCTTTCATTGGTTGGCACGTGGTTGTACGTGTAGAGGTGATGACCGAGATGGATGTCGTAGAATGACACGAGTCGCTTCCGCCCGTCGAAGTACACACCCACATGTGCCTGTAATGTGTAATGAAGCTCATGAATAAAAAGTTAAAGTAGATGGGAAAAATTGCCCCTCGGATATTTATTACATTTGACTTGATATTAAAGCCGTAGATATAAGCAAAACAACCACTTCAATAATGTCAAATATCTAAACTTATGACAAAGGCTAGCTCCAAAGACATGCATGAAGCAAACTAAAATTAGCCATTTCGCCAGGTCAAATATCCCAGTGAGATCTCACCCTCTATTGGCAACGAGATGTTTAAAGAAAAGTTGTATTTATTTAATATTAAAACACCCATCATAGAAAATGTACTAGACTAGAAAGCCCTTTGGGCCAAGTGTACCATGTATCCATCTTCTACATACCTTCCTCATTTGTGTTACGATGGCCATAGGGTTGGTGGCAGGGTTGGGGATAGGGTTGGGCCAAAGCCTCCCCTCACGATGTACCAGGACCCAGAACCCCTTCTCAGGGGTGAGACTCACCCCTTGAGAAGTCATGGAGGACTCAGTTGCCACACCTATAAACCACACATCAGATCCATCTCCAACCCAGTCCTCCACCTCAACCTCCCAGTACGCTCGATGGCTGCTGAACCCCTGGGTGGCGAGGACGCAAGGCACCTGGGTGAAGCGCTGGGCCGACAGGGGGAACTTCCTAGCCATCTTGCTCCGGTCCACCCGAATCTCACAACCATGGGACCCCCTTCTGAACAGCAGCGATGGGTGGGCTGTGCTGGGGTCAGGAGTCACCTCAACTGAGAGGAGGAGAAGGGATAGGTAGAGGAAAACTACAATCCATTGTTGAATTCATTTTCCAAAGTTGAGGATATCGGGTTATTAACACACCAAGCACTAAATATAACACAACATGGAGGCAGATTCAGGACTACACATTAGCTCACCTGTGAACTCTTTAACCAAGATAATCTCTGAAGGATAAACAGAAGGTAACAACAATTTATTAGAAAACATACAATTACAAACATTTAATTTTGTACATCTGGGCCCATACTTATGTTGTCAGACTAGGAATGCTGATCTAGAACCAGAGGGGTATCCTAATCAGGTTTGAGGAGTTGTGAGGTGGGTTAGGTCAGCTCTGAGTGCAACTCGGGATAACCAGTCAGGTAAATGTTTAAGGCAACAAACCCTTCAGAACCAACCTGCTCCCGGGCATGCCAACTACTCTGAATTAAGTGTCAGAGTTGAGGACCAGTGAAGGAAGTCTGACTTCCCCCCCCCCCCTTATCGCAAAGATATCATAGTCTCCTTCAATTGAGGAAGAGTCAATAATTTATCAAATCTTCATTAAAATACTTCACATTTAGAAATGACCGAATGCATTTTAAACTTCTGTACGACTCAATATAATTACATCAATAGGTGTGGGAAAAGAGGTCCTCATGCCTTCAGAATAGCCTCAATTCTTTGTGGCATGAAATCTACAAAGTCAAAACCATCCCATAGGGATGCTGACTCCAATGCTTCCCACAGTTCTCAAGTTGGCTGGATGTCCTTTGGGTGGTGGACTATTATTGATACACATTCCGGTGCGTGTAGCACCTACCATACCCTGTTCGAAGGCACTTAAATATTTTGTCTTGTCCATTCATTCTGAACAGCACACGTACAAGCCATGTCTCAATTCTCATCTGCGCTGACTGAAGTGATTGTAACAAGTGACATCAATAAGAGATCATTCTTTTCACCTGGTCAGTATGAAGGAATGAGCAGGTGTTCTTAATGTTTAGTATTCTGTGTATAATCTGACTTTGGCTGTGTTCACACAGACCTGAGCCAGCATTGCCGTTTGTAGTCAAGTAGCCCATCTTAGGTAGTTTGGCAATGTTTTGCATGAAATCCTCCACAAGGTTCCCCAGTAGATCTGTGGGGATGTTGACGCTGCATGGTCCTCTGATGCCATCTGGAGGAGCAGGAGGGAGAGAGGGAAGATTCTAAAAGGAGAAAGAGCGAGAATGAATTAATGGAGTTAAACAAATGCATCATACACGCATGTTGATCCACCTACAATGATGACTGAGTTGGATCCAAGACATGTGGGGACTCTACAACGTATTAGATTGGTGTAAGCATTGGCTGGAAGAAGTTTCCACCATAGTTGCATCCATGACTGGGACTGTAAGACAGGCGTATACATCTGGAGAAGAGCACAATCGTGTTCGAGAAAATCTAAACCACAATTCCTCACAGGGTAAATTGACTGAGCTACACAAAACATTTAGCTATTTATGATATAAAGGGATTTGCAGATCAGTCAAACTCTCAATTTAGCTGCAAAGTCAAACACGCCCAATAACTCACATTAAGAAGCTCAAAGGAGTCTGAGGAGCCAATCACCCGCTCCAGTGCAAAAACTCTGCTCATCAGAGCTGTGATGTCTTCTTCAAGCGCACGGTTCCAATGGGAAGCTGTCCTCACCAGCTCGTCCACTCTCCTCGAGGCCTCAGTGTTGTAGCGATCGTAAATCAGCCTCACCTTGCTGACCAGGGCTAGGCGGAACTCATTCACAAACTCGATTTGCCTCGCTGCTTTATTCTGCAAGTAAACGAAACAGAAGTGTGAGGATTCATGGGATTTGATACTTTCTGGAAGTTAGATAGAAATGCAATAAATAGCACAGACGCAACTTCTTGATAAATCTGACAGACATTTTGTTCTACATGATAAATTTCTGAACGTTCTGCAGCATTCCACCCCACCGCTGAAGAGGTCAAAGAGTGGTCTTCAAGGCATGGTAAATCAGAAGCACAATTTGTAACCCCCATGGGAAGTTGGAATGAATTACTTTATAATTCTAAGGTGAAAGACTGCAAAATTACAACAGTGTAACATAGCCAATTCAAATGAAAAGTCACCTCACAGAGTAGGACTGAAGAGTTTAATTTCTCTGCCTCATTCCGAGTGGCCTTCAGCTTCTCCTTGACCACTGTCTGGTCTTTAGCCAGCTGAGCCTGAAGTTAAGACCATAGGTGTTAGCATTACTGCTGGAACAAAAACCTGCACAGGGTGCTCAATAATTATTTTTAATGCACCAAATGAAAGAAAACCCAGTGAAAAGAACCAAAACCCAGGGTGGGGACAACTACCCAAACTAGTCCAATAGGAAGCAATGTTCTGTTCCAAATGTGTTATGGTGTGTCATACAGAATAGAGCTCAAGACCAGGGTTAAAGCAAAACACAACGCAGTGGGAAACAAAAACAGACATTTATTGGACAAGTTCAGCTAGTCCCTCTCGGTTTCAGTCAGTTTGCTTCCATTTGGTGCCTAATGAATACAACCCTGGATTGATGAACAATTGCTCCAAAACTCCTTACCTTCTGAGCCAAGAACTCTACCTGCATCGACACAACCTGGTGGGCCGGCGCCTGGTGAGCGTCACACGCCACACACAGCATGGTCTTGTCAGTGCGGCAGTAAAGCTCCAGGAGCCTGTTGTGGGTCGGACACATCCTTTCCTCCAGGTTAGCCAGGGGCCTGACTAGCTGGTGCCTGGAAAACCGGGCATTGTGGACCCTTGCATGCTCCAGGCAGTACGATGACAAACACACCAGGCAGGTCTTGACGGCCTTGGGCACCCTGTCTCCTATGCATACGTCACAGGAGACCTCTCCAGGAGCCACAGTCGGCTGGTCGACGGCCTCGTCCCCTCCTCCACTTGCCCCCTTGAAGATTTCCACAAGGTCTCTCAAGACTATGTTGACCTGGATGTTGGGGGTTGGTGTGAAGCTAGTCTTGCACAGAGCACAGATTGCAGGGTCTCCTCTAGTGTTCCAATAGGCCTCGAGACAAGGCTTGCAAAATGTGTGTCCACACGGGATTGTGGCTGGGTTGGTGAAAACACCAAGACAGATGGAGCACAGGAACTGGTCCTCTGACATGGACGATGCCATCTCTTCAAGCTGGGGACGAAGCGTTAGAAAACATTGCAATCCCTTTGAGTTTCAAATTAATTAGTCTGTCTTTTCATAGTGGCACAGACACGCCGTTGTACAAAGTGACTAGCCTGTAAAAAAAAGCATTTTGAAATATTAACATTATGGCCAAAACGGCCACATGTCACATTACTGAAATCTATACATTTGAGAACACCAAAATCGTTTAATGTTTGAGCACAGAGTAAAAATAGATCCCTCTAATAATGTGGGTTGTGTACAAGCTTAGAAATGGCAATATGACAATGTGGAAAAACAAAAATAAATAGTCTACATTGGACACAAAGACTTGGCGAGTCCTAAAATCAGGCCTAAGTCACTCAGCTGAGCATATAACAAAAGCTTCAACACATGAATGGAAGTCTGCATGTGTAGCGTGCTGGAACATACACTCCAAAACCAGGCTAAAACCAGGCTAAACCATCAGATATGCAGAGGTTTTAGACTATAGGCCATACAAAGACAAGTCAAAACATTACAAAATGCTAACAGAAACCATTACCAGCGCTCAACTTGGGCAGGAGCTCACCGGAAAAGTAATAGCACCACAAATGTTCTACTGCTCGTTCCTCTTATAGAAGATTATTTTTAAAGTATTGTGGATCTCCTGGACCTAAATGTAAACAGTTCCAGCACCCAAAATTAGTACAGGCATCTCTTTCAGTCCAACTCAAGCACTGATCATTAAATTGAAGACATGAATAATATAACATTTAATCCATTTTACCAGAGTCACTGACACAATAGAGCTGATGTGCACATGCACACACCCTCAAAACAGGAGAAAGCGAACACAAACAGGTTGGCAAGAATGTTATCTGGAGTTTATACATCAGCAAGGCATTGGCCATCTAGCAGCTTTTAAGCCACCGGTCGGCCATATTGGTACTCTAGTAGGAGCAGTACTTCAATTAAATGTTACGGACCAAATCATTTTTTTACAAGTATTTTGTGTGTTGTAGTAGGGACAGTAACAGCCGTCTCAAAATGTAAAAAAAAAAAAAGGTACATGTGTTAATTTGTTTAGCTCACATAATGGAAAGTTCTCTTCAAGGCATCTAATAGAATAAACATGACAATTCATTTAGTTTAAATATTTTACAGTGGTGAGTGAATACCAACATGTAGGTGTGGTGGCTTAAACACAGCACCCCCTGTTAGTCATCTAGTGTATATACACTATCGCTCAAAGGTTTATGGTTACTTAGAAATATACTTGTTTTGAAAGGAAAGCATATTTTTGGTACATTAAAAAAATAAATTGATCAGAAATACCATGTAGACACTGTTATTGTTGTAAATGACTTGTAGCTGGAAACGCTGATTTCTCGCATTGAATAACCTTCATTTCTCAGAACAAGAATAGACTGACAAGTTTCAGAATTAAGTTTTGTTTCTGGCCATTTTGAGCCTGTAAACAAACCCACAAATGCTGATGCTCCAGATACCCAAGTCTAAAGAAGGACAGTTTTATTGCTTCTTTAATGAGTACAAGTTTTCAGCTGTGCTAACAGTTGCAAAAGGGTTTTCTACAGATCAATTAGCCTTTTAAAATTATGAACTTGGATTAGCTAACAACGTGCCCTTGGAACACAGGAGTGATGGTTGCTGATAATGGGCCTCTAGATTTCCATAATGTTTTATTTAAAGCCATTTCCAGCTACAATAATCGTTTACAACTTTAGCAATGTCTACACTATTTCTGATCAATTTGATGTGATTTTATTGGACAAAAACATGCTTTCTTTAAAAAAACATTTGTATTATTCTGCTACATTCCTTTCACATTCCCACAAACTTCAAAGTGTTTCCTTTCAAATGGTACCAATAATATGCATATCATTGCTACAGGCAGTTAGATGTGTGCATGTCATTTTAGGTGAAAATTCTAGAGCTAATTCTTAAGAGGTTAAAAACAATAACATTTCTAAGTGACCCCTAACTTTTGAATGGTAGTGTATATAAAATCAATGGTTGGCAATGAAATATAACTTTAAACAATTGTTGCAATAAATGGTTAAACTGTTCCACAAATAAGTGTAAACTACCTTGTAGCACAAACTGTAGGCTATGCATGCAAGTGCTACAACACAGATTGACAAGAGTGAATCATACTGCTCTCATAACCAAGTGTGAATTTACCACACACTTGAACAGCCCTCCAATTGATTATTACCAGTAGGAAACTTGTCTTTCATCCTGATCTCCCACATGCGTTCACCAAAAAATGAAATTACCTTGATTACTGCATTTTCAGTAGTTAAATGCAGCAACAAAATCATGAAACCAATATATTTTTAAGACTATCTTGTTCACAAGCATGATAGCTGTACTTCATGTTTTACGCAACTTCTTGGCCATCAGCCAATCGGTGTTTCTCAACGAGCACGAAGCATGTAAATGCATTAAACTGGTATGTGAGACATCACAAATGGTAAATTCCCACCTCGCACTAAGTTCCAAACACAACATTTGACTGAAAGGCCTTATGAATTCCACATGGGGATGGTACAGCATGGTTCACATTTGACAAACTTTTCTGTTAGTCTTGTCAAAAGTATTCCTTTGAAACTCACCTTTCTGTGTATGCAGCGCAACAATCAAACGGAAACAATTCTGTTCTTCTAGGGGAGAAGGGATCTAATGAGTTTCCTTAATTGGTTTCAGGTGGCATTTTGTACTGGTAAGCTCCTCCCTCTTTCATGAAGCAACAAATCAGTGGAAGTGCCATTATGATTCCCATACCCACATCTGTGCTCAACAACCATTGGTTTAGCCCTGCAGTACACAGATTGAAACATTGTAATGCTTTTGGTACTTTCAAGACAACTGGGAACTCGGTTAAAAACTAGGTCAAAATCATGACTTATGTGATCTTCAGGTCAGAAAGTCAGAAAGTCAGAGCTTTAGAAAGAGGCCAGGGTTCCCAACTTGTAATTCCAAGTTGGATGACCATTCAAAACTATTTTTCCCAGTTGGAGATTTTTCCCCGTTTATTTCAGAGTTGTCTTGAATGCACTGAAGTCCGAAGTTGGAGATTTCCAAGTTCCCAATTCCCAGTTGTTTAGATTGCGTTATTAGTCCCTGTTCAGAGATAAAGCTACACTGGAGAGGCATACAACCACAGGTAAGGACTTTGAATCATTATTACAAATTGACTGAATTGTTTTTCTAACTACCCAGAGTCCGATGAACATGTTCTATGCAAACATCAAAGCAGTGACCCGCTCCTACAGGTTCATGCTCTACAACATCCGCAGAGTACAACCATACCTCATAGAGGAAGCGGCACAAGTCGTAATCCAGACACTTGTCATCTCCCATCTGGACTACTGCAACTCGCTATTGGCTGGGCTCCCAGCTTGTGCCATCAAACCCCTGCAACTTATCCAGAACACTGCAGCCCGCTTGATTTTCAACCTTCCCAAGTTCTCTCATGTCACTCCGCTCCTCAGCACACTCCACTGGTTTCCAGTCTAAGTTTGCCTCCACTACAAGACCATGGTGCTTACCTACGGTGCAGCAAGAGGAACTGCCCCTCTCTACCTTCAGGCCATGCTCAAACCCTATACCCCAACCGGGGCACTCCGTTCTGCCACCTCAGGTCTCTTGGCCGGGCAGCTCTCGCTTAGCCCAGTCCAAGCTCTTCTTTGTCTTGGCACCGCAATGGTGGTCCTGAAGCTAGGACAACAGAGTCCCTGCCCATCTTTCATAATCATCTGAAACCCTCTCTCTTCAACAGTATCTTAAATGAAACTCCTCACCTCGATGCTATTGAGAAAAAATGTACTTTCTATGCCTGTGATATGTAGTTGTCCCTTCTAGGTATATATATAAAATAAATGCACTAACTATGTTGCTCTGGATAAGAGCGTCTGCCAAATGACTAAAATGTAAATTAACAAAAACCTACTCATCAGAATTGTTCAAATGAAATAAGATCAATGTGTCATAAAAAATTATTCAAAGTCATAATGACAGCTAGATATTTACATTTCAGTTAGGTCTGAAGATGACTGGCTTAGCTGTACAATGCTACAAATAATACATACTGTACTGATAGGTTCTAAATTAGCCTACTAAAACTCACAGACAATTAGCAAAACTTAAACCAAGTTTATTCTCCCATTGAGCCAATACAGCTGCATCAGACAAACATGGTGCCACCACTGGTGATATACAGTGGGGAGAACAAGTATTTGAGACACTGCCGATTTTGCAGGTTTTCCTACTTACAAAGCATGTAGAAGTCTGTAATTTTGATCATAGGTACACTTCAACTGTGAGAGACGGAATCTAAAACAAAAATCCAGAAAATCACATTGTATGATTTTTAAGTAATTAATTAGCATTTTATTGCATGACATAAGTATTTGATCACCTACCAACCAGTAAGAATTGCGGCTCTCACAGAACTGTTTTTCTTTAAGAAGCCCTCCTGTTCTCCACTCATTACCTGTATTAACTGCACCTGTTTGAACTCGTTACCTGTATAAAATACACCTGTCCACACACTCAATCAAACAGACTCCAACCTCTCCACAATTGAAATTAAATTTCTGAATACAAATTCAGTTTCTGTTTGCACTAATATCACTCTATAAGCAGGTCCTTGGCTCATCGTTTCCCCAGATAGGAAAGAAGTCCGTAAATCACCAAAGAAACAGAAAGTTGACAAAAACCCAGAAAGATTCACTCAAGATGTCTGTGTCCTGGCTAACGACGATCATCTCAACGTCAACAAAACAAAGGAGATGATCGTGGACTTCAGGAAACAGCAGAGGGAGCACCCCCCTATCCACATCGACGAGACAGTAGTGGAGAAGGTGGAAAGTTTTAAGTTCCTCGGCGTACACATCACGGACAAACTGAAATGGTCCACCCACACAGACAGCGTGGTGAAGAAGGCGCAACAGCGCTTCTTCAACCTCAGAAGGCTGACGAAATTTGGCTTGTCACCAAAAACACTCACAAACTTTTACAGATGCACAATCGAGAGCATCCTGTCGGGCTGTATCACCGCCTGATACGGCAACTGCTCCGCTCACAACCGTAAGGCTCTCCAGAGGGTGGTGAGTTCTGCACAACGCATCACCGGGGGCAAACTACCTGCTCTCCAGGACACCTACACCACCCGAAGTCACAGGAAGGCCAAAAATATCATCAAGGACAACAACCACCCGAGCCACTGCCTGTTCACCCCGCTATCATCCAGAAGGCGAGGTCAGTACAGGTGCATCAAATCTGTGACCGAGAGACTGAAAAACAGCTTCTATCTCAAGGCCATCAGACTGTTAAATAGTCATCACTAATATTGAGTGGCTGCTGCCAACATACTGACTCAATCTCTAGCCACTTTAATAATACAAAATTGGATGTAATAAATGTATCACTAGTCACTTTAACCCTCCCGTCGTCCTCGTATGGTGTCTAGAGCCCGCGTCCTCTGGGTCACCCTGTCCCGTCCTGGCTAAAGGCCCAATGTGCGCAAGTGTGACAGTATGCGTGTGAACAGCCTTTGCAGATGTATTTCTTTCACCTGCAGCACACTGTATGTGCCTTGGAGTCCTTCTTGGGTGGGCAGAGCTGACACCTCTTCCTCTTACTTGCCCCGGTGGCCGGGGCAGCGAGCAGGGCAGCGGCCGGGCCAGCGGCGGGCTCCTCACGCTGTTGATCACGAGCCACCGTAGCACTCTGTAGGACTTTGACAAGTGCTGACGCCGCTTCGGTGCGGGGGAGATGCTGCCTTCTTTTGATCAACGGCTTCACAAGTGCCTTTCCCAGCTGCTCGAGGAACACCCTGCGCTTGTTCCGCTTCCGAGGCATCCAGTCAGGCTTGATCTCTCTCCATATGACAAAGGCGTTGTAGGAGGACACATCGAGAATGTTGTGGAAGACGACCAGGGGCCAGCGGGCAGTCATCCGTCTGCAGCTGTACGTGCCGACCACCTTGTCTAGGTTGTCCATGCCGCCCTTGTTGCAGTTGTAGTCTAGGATGACGGCAGGCTTCCAGTTGCGGCGATCGCTAATGTCGGCCTATGTGTGCAGCGTGCTCAGAAGTAGCACGTTCTTGTTTTTCTTTGCCAGGTAGGACACTAGAGTGGCGGTGGGCGTGAAGGCAAAGGACTGGAGGACACGACCTGTCTGCCCTTGGACTCGAGCAGTGCGGGTGGGAGCTCGGCCTTGTTCTTTCTCACCGTGCCCACCATGGTGAGGTTCCTCTCGAGGAGCCGCTGTCCCAGTTCGTAGGAGGTGAAGAAGTTGTCACAGGTGACATTGCGACCGCTCAGTCCCGTTGTCAGATCGAGGACAACTCGCATCCCCTGGTTCTTCTCGTGGCCTCCGCTGGCCGCCTTGCCGGTGTACACTTGCATCTTCCAAGCGTAGCTGGACTTGGCGTCGCAGGCCACCTACGACTTGATGCCGTATTTTGCCAGCTTGCTGGGAATGTACTGACGGAAAGGACAGCGGCCTTTTGGAAAGGGGAGAAGAGATTAGCCTCGTTACTGTCTCATTGGGGCCAACAGCCTTTTGTGTTACACACGCTGCTACTGCTTCTAGTGCTGCCACAGCTGCTGCTACAGCCGCTACAGCTACTACCTCTCTATAGACATATACATACCTACACACATAGGTACATACACACACGCACGCATGCACGCACGCACACACGCACGCACAGTACCTCTGAATGGGACCAGTTGCTCGTCCACCGTCACGTCAGGCCGCGGGTTGTAGAGGGCCGGTAGCCGCGCCTCCCACAGGTCCCAGACCTCTCTTATGGCTGCGAGTTTGTCCGTGGCGAGTCTGGCGAGTCTCGACTGGCGGTCGTCGAATCGCAGCAGCCTCGAGAACTTGTGAAAGACCTTGAGCGGCATGGTGGCGCAAAACACGGTCCGGCCACTTGTCGCGTCCCACAGGCTGGCTGCGGCCTTGCCTCGGGACCTGTAGACGCCCGCTAGGATCAGCAGCCCTACATAGGCGCAAAGGTCCGTGGCGTCCATGGCTCACCAGCTGTTGCCGTATTTTCTCGCCCTCGCAGGTTTGTCATGTCCAGAATTATCCTTTCTATCGCCGTAGTGACAAACAGGTGGAAGGTGGACGCGATGTCGCGGGCCTGGGTCGCGGCATAGGCCGTGGGGCCAGGAGTCTCGCCCGGCCCGGCATGGCAGATCGCACGGGCCCTGCGGCGGTGGCCATAGGCCACGGGGGACCATTCGATTTTGTTGTTTTTCGACAGCAACGTCTCCTTTTGGTCCAGAGCCATGGAGATCTCTTCCTCGCGTTGATCCTCGTGCTCGTCCTCGCGTTGGTCCTCGTGTTGGTCCTCGTGCTCATCCTCGGGGGCTTCTTCGGGCTCTTCCTCAGAAGAGGGACAAGAAGCCTCGTCGACCTCGCGGCGCTCGGGTTGTATTCCTCCCCGTCTTCGTCTTCCGAAACCTCTTCCTCCTCCTCCTCGGAATCTGAGTAATCTTCTTGGTCCACGCTGGACAAGATCTGTTCTAGAACCTGCACGGCCGTGAAACGCACGGCCATGGCCACTCAGGTCCACTGATCGGGTCCACTGAGCGGCGGAGAAGAGCGCAATAGGCACGGGTGGGGCGCCGGTCACTTTGTGTGTGTGTGTGTGTGCCGCTGACAATGTTAGTATCCTCTATACGGCCGGACGGCCGGCTTACGTGGGAGACCAAGACCTGAAAATGCACGAGGCTCGCTTGCGCGCGTGTGTAGCCGTGTGCAGTTGACCCACCCGAACCACAATAACACTTGGCTGCTCTCTAGCACACAGCGGGGCATGTCTGGACCTGTGTAGTGGCTGGCTGGGTCGCTCTGACCCACGAGCACAGAGCACAGTGGGGAAGCTCAGAGCCCAACAGAGCGGGGAGCACTCCACACACAGGGCCTGGGTTGCTCAGACCCACGAGCACAGAGCGGGGAGCCCTCCACACACAGGACCTGGGTCGCCCTGACCCGAGGACAACGGGAGGGTTAAACTATGCCACTTTATATAATGTTTACATACCCTACACTACTCATCTCATATGTATATACTGTACTCTATACCATCTACTGCATCTTGCCTATGCCGTTCGGCCATCGCTCATCCATATATATTCGTATGTACATATTCTTATTCATTCCTTTACACTTGTTTGTATAAGGTAGTTGTTGTGAAATTGTTAGATTACTTGTTAGATATTACTGCATGGTCGGACCTAGAAGCACAAGCATTTCGCTACACTAGCATTAACATCTGCTAACCATGTGTATGTGACAAGTACAATTTGATTTGATTTGGTTCAGCTCTGGAAAACACTACTGGGAAGTGTCGTGGCAGAATCAGATTTAGCTAAGTAACATAGATAGATAAGATGTTATTTTCATCATATGCTTGTGAAATACTTGTCATTAGAATCTTCTGAGCTAGGGATTGGTAACTTGGGGCCAGAGAGGGGAGAGGTCAAGCTTGTCTTCATATGTCAATGTATCTGTTAAACCATGTGGTGCTAAGTAGAATATTAGAAGGGGAGGAGGACAGAGTGGAACGTTGTTTTCTTATGGGAACGTTGTTTGTAACTATTCCTAAACCATGTGACGGGGTGGAGTTATTAATTGGGGAACCAGTTAATTATCTCATACAATGTCTGTACGCCAGTCACTCCCTACTTTTTTCATAGGGGGAAGGAGTTTGGCCGTGTTTGGAACCATTGTATGTCCCCTCAGAGGTTGCCCTTATCTTGACCTAGTATTTGACCTAAGACTGTCTGATTTTGAGTTTGTCCCGGTTTGGGAGTATCTAGAAATGACAATTGATATATGCAATTGGATGAGGTAATGTTTTGGTAGACAGTGAAGTATCAAGCATGAGATTTAAACCTTGTCTTGGGAGATCAAACTGAACGATGATTTATAGCTGATGCTGTCTAGCGATAGGATACTCTTTCGGGTATAGGATTCTTTGTAAGTTGAGAGGGGTGTATCTTGGCTATAAATGAAACTAAGAATTGTTTTGTAAGGACTCTCAGAGAATTCATTTATAGACACTGAATTGATCTGAGAGTCATTAAAGGGCTTTGGTGAAGCTTGTATATATATTAAAAATGGAATATATAATTTAACTCTGACTTGTGTGTGGTTGGCTCTCTCTCTCTCTTTATTGAGTAATACAGGAAATTTCCACGACAGAGGTGAGATAATAAAACATTACATTTTACTTAGTTGTTGTGGTTTTGCATCACAAGCTCCATGTCACACAATATAGAAAAGTGAAAAAAGACAAGCAGTATCACATAACATACAACACATGATCGGCTATGAAAAGCCAACTGACATTTACTCCTGAGGTGCTGACCTGTTGCACTACTCGACAACCACTGTGATTATTATTATTTGACCCTGCTGGTCATCTATGAATGTTGCAACATCTTGGCCATGTTCTATTATAATCTCCACCCGGCACAGCCAGAAGAGGAATGGCCACCCCTCAGAGCCTGGTTCCTCTTTAGGTTTCTTCCTAGGTTCCTACCTTTCCAGGGAGTTTTTCCGAGCCACCGTGCTTCTACATCTGCATTGCTTGCTGTTTGGGGTTTTAGGCTGGGTTTCTGTATACTGTAGCACTTTGTGACATTGGCTGACCTAAAAAGGGCTCCTCCAATCCTCCAACTCGGGACTTCTGGAAAACTGGATGATTTTGGAGTTACCGGAATTTGGCAACCATTTTATTAACATAGACATATTATATATTTCAGATGGGCGTGCAGGGCAAATCTAACTGGTTCTTAGGAGTTGCACAGCGGTCTGTGAACAGAAAGGAGTTCATCGCGGCGAACCCCACCCAAGGTCTGTGGTCTCTGTGTCTCATCGAAGGCAAAGATATTCAGGGCTGCACCAACACAGCCTTTTCTCTCACTCTTGTTGACCTCTTACCCACGAAAGTTTGGGTTTTTGTGGATTACGAAGGCGGGCAGGTATCGTTTTACAACGTCGAGGCCAAGTCTCACATGTACTCGTTTGTTGGATGTACCTTCAGAGAGAATGCTTTTCCTTTCTTTGCCCCTTGTCGAAGTGACGATGATAAGAAATAGATCCTAGCTCTTGTTTTATCTCCAGTTCAGCTCACAGAATGACACACATAATTTTTTGGGAGTTCAAAGCTTTCTTAATAACCTTTTGACTTTGTCATTATATTGAAAAACTGAAGAAACTATGAATTTACATCATTAAACAACTGTATAGAAAATAGCATAAGAAAACACAAATTTAAAGACAGAAATGATGATATATATATAATACATAACACTTGCAACATATTACATGATATTTATTTTCCAACCTGGGAGTTTTGGTAAAGATACTTGCATTTTGCAACCCTAATTCAGAGTTAAGTAAAATAATCGCATAATGTTACTACTGTGTACGAAACCCATGTAAAGTGATGAACTAAAAACAGTTAAAGTCGGAAGTTTACACACACTTAGATTGGAGTGATTAAAACTAGTTTTTCAACCACTCCACAAATTTCTTGTTAACAAACTATAGTTTTGGAAAGTCAGTTAGGACACCTGCTTTGTGCATGACACAAGTAATTTTTCCAACAATTGTTTACAGACAGATTGTTTCACTTATAATTCACTGTATCACAATTTCAGTGGGTCAGAAGTTTACATACACTAAGTTGACTATGCCTTTAAACAGCTTGGAAATTTCCAGAAAATGATGTCATGGCTTTAGAAGCTTCTGATAGGCTAATTGACATAATTTTGTGTCATTTGGAGGTGTACCTGTGGATGTATTTCAAGGCTTACCTTCAAACTCAGTGCCTCTTTGCTTGACATCATGGGAAAATCAGCCAAAGAAAACAAATTGTAGATCGCCACAAGTCTGGTTCATCCCTGGGAGCAGTTTCCAAACTCCTGAAGGTACCACGTTCATCTGTACAAACAATAGTACGCAAGTATAAACAAATGGGACCACGCAGCCGTCATACCACTCTGGATTTTTTATCTGAGCACATATTCCAGCACTGCATGATCTAGGCTTTATGCCTGTTTAAACTATACACAATCCAGCACAGTAGGTGGCAGTATGCACCAATAAGTTCATAGAAGTAGAAAATTGACTACTTTAAAATGGAGATAGCCCTCAATGGCACTGTCCATATTGTCACAGAAAGGACAATGGAAAATATAGGGGGTGTGTCCTCTTGTCCAATTCTAGGATGACATAACTTTTGAAAGAGGAGTATTTAATGCTTTTTTCAGGATGTAAAGTGAAAGCAAATAGGAGAGACAACACATTCAAAGGTAAGAACGTTCCTTGAAAGAGAATTTCATACAATCAACAGGTAACTTAATACTGAAACAACATACCCTTTTATAAGTCTGGCATGGTATTTTAATACTCCTAAAGAACATGGGTACATTTCCATTTTTGTATTTTTTATTTTAATCTT
>NC_092116.1:21842988-21964493 GCF_045679555.1 Salvelinus alpinus
TCCTTTCTACTTGTGGGGAAAAGTAGCTTAAATTCATACCATCAACAGGACAATCCAGAAAGAACATACCATTTTAGAAGTCTAAGGTATTCTGATACTCGTGCAGAATATGAGTTATTTCCTAAAAAATAAATAAAATGTCTTCCTTTGTACTTGTGGGGAAAAGTAGCTTAAATCCCAGCCATTATAAGAAATGTCAGATGTTTTTGTTCTGTGTTTTATCTTCCTGTCATGGAATATTCTGTTATTTTTTTACAATGACTGAAAGTGATATGTTCATTGGTCCAGTGCACCTCTTATTGTTGTATGTGGATGGATATAATTGCTTTTAAGCTACTTTATTTGGGGCTCAGCAGTTCTAAACAGTGTATTGATTTGCATTGTAATTATATTCAACATGTTTACAGGCATTTACCAGGAGTGATACTTACTCATGTTTATCAAAGATGGTGTCATTTCTGAGAAACAGATAATCTATCAGATGATCTCTAGGTCAGGTTAATGAAGGAACTGTGAGCTCGCTCGGGAAAAGGATGCTCACGCTAGAGAGGGAACGGCCACTTACACAGACAGGAACCTTGACAATTATATCGGATGGATATAATTGGATATAATTGCTTTTAAGCAAATTTGTTTGTGGCTGAGCAGTTCTAAACTGTGTATTAACATTCTTGATGTGTCACCCTGTACTTTTACAGTATGTTGTTAAACCTGTTCTAGAGATCATCTGATATGGTCTTAGACACGAAGGGCATTAAAGGGACATTTCCCCTTAGTTCTGTCACTGTATATATTCATTACTACATTATGTTTTGTCATAGACTACAAGTCCAAACCACAATCTAGAACATGCGCATTTTAATTTCATTGCTAGAATCAGGAAGTTTTGACTTTCTGTGCATTCGTCTGCTCATAGTGCACAACAAGGTTCGACATTCGTAGCAAATGCATGATGCACGACGGGGACAGAGGTGGATGCACTGCCCCAACATATACAGTGCTGTGAAAAAGTTTTAGCCCCCTTTCCAATTTCCTCTACTTTTGCATATTTTGATACTGAATGTAATCAGAACTTCAACCCATACCTAATATCAGATAAAGGGAACCTGAGTTAGCAAATAACACAACAATTACATACGTATCATCTAATTCATAAACAAACTTTCCAATCACCCTGTTTAACTAGGTAATTGCACCCTTACACTTACCTGGTTCTGCCACCTTTAGCTGCAATGACCCCAACCAAACGCTTCTTGTAGTTGTTGATCAGTCTCTCAAGTCACTGTAGAGGAATTTTGGCCCACTCCTCCATGCAGAATTGCTTTAACTCAGCACCATTTGTGGGTTTTCAAGCATGAACTGATCGTTTCAAGTCCTGCCACAACATCTCAGTTGGGATTAGGTCTGGACTTTGACTAGGCCATTCCAAAACTTCATATTTGTTGCTTTTTAGCCATTTTTATGTAGACTTGAGAGTGTGTTTTGGATCATTGTCTTGCTGCATGACCCAGCTGCGTTTCAGTTTCAGCTCACGCGTGGAAGGCCTCACATTCTCCTGTAGAATTCTCTGATTCAGAGCAGAATTCCTGGTTCCTTCTATTAGGGCAAGTTGTCCAGGTTCCGAGGCAGCAAAGCATCCCCAAAATATCACATTACCACCACCATGCTTGACCGTTGGTATGAAGTTCTTACTGTGGAATGCAGTGTTTGGTTTTCTTCAGGCATAATGGTACCCATGTAGTCCAAAAAGTTACACTTTTGACTCATCTGTCCACAGAACATTCTTCCAAGAGTCTTGATGATCATCCAGGTGCTCCCAGGTGCTTTTTGGGTCCTGCTATGTCTGGTTCCCATTATTCCTGATAAATAAAACAACAATCCTTTATTCCTGTAAGAAAGGAGGCAAATACACATCAGCAGAGCAGAGTGAAATACCACTCAGCAAAGTTCGAAATTGGCATGGTCTAATTGACTTAACAACTAAAAACACAGTAGTTTAGATTCCTTAATAAACCAGAAAATCTATACTTGTTTCTGGTTGTTCATGAAAGTTAATTGGTCCTACTTTGTAGTATTTCCCCTCTGCATTTCATGAACAATTTATTGTAGGCTGAATTTCAAAACAATGCATTTTAACAGACCAAATGTTTAAAATGACAAAATAATTGTATTTATAATTCAAAATATTGTACTGTACATATATATTTGACATTTTAGTTATTTACCAATGACACCATACTGTATTCTAGAGAATTCTTAAGATGGGGAATACACAGAGTGTCCTTGAGAAGAAAGGATACACTATCCTGAGGAAGGTAGAGAATGGTGTCATAGCTACTGACAAAGATGGGGACCAGTTTATCATTAAAGATATCAAACTGAATGAGGTAAGTGGGCAACATTTGGTTTTCTTTGAGAGTAATGCTTTTAAATAAGGTGTGCTATTTATGTGACTATAGATCATTTATAAGGAATTTGGCACGAGTCTGCTTTTGTTGTGTTAATCGTATTTCATAAATTATACTATAGGCTGCCACATGTCAGTCTCTTTTTGTACTTATTTGACTTACTTCATTGTAAATCTTAAAAGGGGGGGTATATGGTTTAAGCTGATATATGGTTATACTACTGTATGGATATTTTAACTATTTGATGTAGATTATCAAAAATATATGTAAATTAAAAAATATATATAAAATATTGAATTTGGCCTTTAATACTATAGCCGATAGAAACACATTGAATAACACATTCATAAATGGCAAAAAGGAAGGAATACAGTTTTGAAGTGTCTGTCCTGTATGTAGGAGATATTATATATATATATATAGCTCCATTTTTCCATTCATGTGAAACCATCGTGTTCATGAGAGTCTCATCTTTCCATAGAGATGTCATAATAGTTTGTAGGCCAAACCGTTCGGACGCTACAGACGTTTTCGTGACTATACAGGTTTTTGGGACGTCTCCTGGTCTGACAAACACCACTGTAGCTCGGCCACCTTCCACCACAGATACGGAAGGCCGCATGCGGAGGCGAAGGATTGAGACGCAGAAATCTCTAGTTTAAAGTGACAGATTTTGGGGGGGGATTTTTTTATTATGTTACTTAGATTGACCTATCAGTGCTTCAATAGACAATAGTTTTAATAACGTTTGAAGGGAGACAGCTATGCCTAATTTACAAACCTTTATAAAGTAAGGTGTTTGGTTTTGATTGAGTACTGTGGTTTTTGCTTTAATAGACCTCAGATTTAAAGGCCAGTGCTGGAGGCATTTTCTCCGAGGTTGAAACTCTCCTGCAGATAAATCACCCCCATGTTTTAAGCCACAAGGACTCTTTCCAAGGTAACTAATGAGTTTCCTTTTCAGTTTTGAGAGACAATGTTATGGGTGATTTCCCAGATAAAGATTACAACTCCATTGAGAATGCTTTTTAGTCCAGGACTAATCTTCATTTGTGTCTGGGACACCATCCCAATATGTTTTTTGCACAGTATCAAGATACCACAGTATCAACATAACATTTAAACAGAGGAGCTAGCATGCTTTAACATTACGTCCCACAACACTATATTCACACAAACTATGCATGATTACAGATGATACAAGTTACTATGTAGTGATGGACCATTGTGAGGGCGGAAATCTCGCACAGAAGATCAAAGAGGGGAACCCATTTTCAGAAGAACAGGTTTCTGATGGAATAACATATTGGTTGTGTTCCAGACTGACTACATTGCAGATGTCACATTGCCTCAACCAATGGTTGCATGCCAAGTCATCCACTCTGCAGTTGGGCATCAGATTACTATATCATATATTAGCTGATATGTTCACCTATCAAGGTGTTGTGAGATCTGTCAGGCTTCTGCAATGTAGTCAGCCTGGAACACAGCCATTTCTATTTATGACACTACATCAAAACTATTTTGTTTTAGGCTAAACATATATTACTGACTGGATTTCTTCTCAGATCATGGACTGGTTTGTCAAGATCTGCATGGCCCTGAAGCATGTCCATGGCCTGGGCCTTCTTCACAGAGACCTGAGACCACAGGTACACACTGGTCTGCTAGGTGGTTCTCAACCCTCTCCTCAGGGACCCCCAGATGTTCAATGTTTATGATCTACTCTAAAGATAGCAAACCTAAATTATTTAGTCATCAAATCATCAAGCTGTTGATTAGATGAATCAGGTGTGCTAGTTCAGGGTTACAACAACATTTTAAATGACTCTCCGAGGGGAGGTTTGAGAACCACCATTAAACACCAAAGTCATCAAGGCAAGGTTGGCTACTAAAGGGGGAGGAGTTGCAATCTACTGCAGATATAGGCTGAAAAGTTCTGTCATACATTCCAGGTCTATACCCAAACAGTTCGAACTTCTAATTTTAAAAATTAATCTCTCTGAAAATAAGTCTCTCACTGTTGCCGCCTGCTATCGACCCCCTCCGCTCCCAGCTGTGCCCTGGACACCATTTGTGAATTGATCGCCCCCCCATCTAGCATCAGAGTTTGTTCTGTTAGGAGACCTAAACTGGGATATGCTTAACACCCCGGCAGTCCTACAATCTAAGCTAGATGCCCTCAATCTCACACAAATCATCAAGAAACCCACCAGGTACAACCCTAAATCCATGAACATGGGCACCCTCATAGACATTATCCTGACCAACTTGCACTCCAAATACACCTCTGCTGTTTTCAATCAGGATCTCAGCGATCACTGCCTCATTGCCTGTATCCGCTATGGGTCCGTGGTCAAACGACCACCCCTCATCACTGTCAAACGCTCCCTAAAACACTTCTGCGAGCAGGCCTTTCTAATCGACCTGGCCCGGGTATCCTGGAAGGATATTGACCTCATCCCGTCAGTCGAGGATGCCTGGTCATTCTTTAAAAGTAATTTCCTCGCCATCTTAGATAAGCATGCTCCGTTCAAAAAATGCAGAACTAAGAACAGATATAGCCCTTGGTTCACTCCAGACCTGACTGTCCTTGACCAGCACAAAAACATCCTGTGGCGGACTGCAATAGCATCGAAGAGTCCCCGCGATATGCAACTGTTCAGGGAAGTCAGGAACCAATACACACGGTCAGTCAGGAAAGCAAAGGCTAGCTTTTTCAAACAGAAATTTGCATCCTGTAGCTCTAACTTCAAAAAGCTTTGGGACACTGTAAAGTCCATGGAGAACTAGAGCACCTCCTCCAAGCTGCCCACTACACTGAGGCTAGGTAACACGGTCACCACCGATAAATCCATGATAATCGAAAATTTCAATAAGCATTTCTCAACGGCTGGCCATGCCTTCCTCCTGGCTACTCCAACCCCGGCCAACAGCTCTGCCCCCCCCCCCCCCCCCCGCAGCTACTTGCCCAAGCCTCCCCAGCTTCTCCTTCACCCAAATCCAGATAGCAGATGTTCTGAAAGAGCTGCAAAACCTGGTCCCGTACAAATCAGCTGCGCTAGACAATCTGGACCCTCTCTTTCTAAAACTATCCGCCGCCATTGTTGCAACCCCTATTACCAGCCTGTTCAACCTCTCTTTCGTATCGTCCGAGATCCCTAAAGATTGGAAAGCTGCCGCGGTCATCCCCCTCTTCAAAGGGGGGTGACACACTAGATCCAAACCGTTACAGACCTATTTCCATCCTGCCCTGCCTATCTAAAGTCTTCGAAAGCCAAGTTAATAAACAGATCACTGACCATTTCGAATCCCACCATACCTTCTCCACTGTGCAATCCGGTTTCCGAGCCAGTCATGGGTGCACCTCAGCCACGCTCAAGGTACTAAACAATACCTTAACCGCCATCGATAAAAGACAGTACTGTGCAGCCGTCTTCATCGACCTGGCCAAGGCTTTCGACTCTGTCAATCACCGTATTCTTATCGGCAGACTCCTCAATAGCCTTGGTTTTTCTAATGACTGCCTCGCCTTGTTCATCAACTACTTTGCAGACAGAGTTCAGTGTGTCAAAACAGAGGGCATGTTGTCTGGACCTCTGGCAGTTTCTATGGGGGTACCACAGGGTTCAATTCTTGGGCCGACTCTTTTCTCTGTATATATCAATGATGTCACTCTTGCTGCGGGCGATTCCCTGATCCACCTCTATGCAGACAACACCATTCTGTATACTTCTGGCCCTTCCTTGGACACTGTGCTAACTAACCTCCAAACGAGCTTCAATGCCATACAACACTCCTTCCATGGCCTCCAACTGCTCTTAAATGCTAGTAAAACCAAATGCATGCTTTTCAACCGTTTGCTGCCCGCACCTGCCCGACTAGCATCACCACCCTGGACGGTTCTGACCTAGAATATGTGGACAACTATAAATACCTAGGTGTCTGGTTAGACTGTAAACTCTCCTTCCAGACTCGTATTAAACATTTCCAATCCAAAATCAAATATAGAATCGGCTTTCTATTTCGCAACAAAGCCTCCTTCACTCACGCCGCCAAACTTACCCTAGTAAAACTGACTATCCTACCGATCCTCGACTTCGGCGATGTCATTTACAAAATAGCTTCCAATAGTCTACTCAGCAAACTGGATGCGGTCTATCACAGTGCCATCCGTTTGGTTACCAAATCACCTTATACCACCCACCACTGTGACCTGTATGCTCTAGTCGGCTGGCCCTCGCTACATATTCGTCGCCAGACCCACTGGCTCCAGGTCATCTATAAGTCTAGGCTAGGTAAAGCTCCGCCTTATCTCAGGTCACTGGTCACGATAACAACACCCACCCGTAGCACACGTTCCAGCAGGTATATCTCACTGATCATCCCCAAAGCCAACATCTCATTTGGCCGCCTTTCCTTCCAGTTCTCTGCTGCCAGTGACTGGAACGAATTGCAAAATTCGCTGAAGTTGGAGACTTATTTCCCTCACCAACTTTAAACATCAGCTATCTGAGTAGCTAACCGATCGCTGCAGCTGTACATAGTAAATTGCCCATCCAATCTACCTACCTCATCCCCATACTCTTTTTATCTGCTCTTTTGCACACCAGTATCTCTACTTGCACATCATCATATGCTCATTTATCACTCCAGTGTTAATCTGCTAAATTGTAATTATTCGCTCCTATGGCCTATTTATTCCCTACCTCCTCATGCATTTTGCACACACAGTATATAGACTTTTTTTTTTTCTTCTGTGTTATTGGCTTGTTTATTGTTTACTCCATGTGTAACTCTGTTGTTGTCTGTGTCACATTGCTTTGCTTTATCTTGGCCAGGTCGCAGTTGTAAATGAGAACTTGTTCTCAACTAGCCTACCTGGTTAAATAAAGGTGAAATAAAACATTTAAAAATTAATAAACGGAGAGCACCATCGTGTTTGTGAGAATCTCCCCTTTTCACAGTGGGGTCATATTAGTTTGTAGCCCAAATGTTTCGGACGCTACAAACAGAAGTTGGCACATCGACGGTTCCGACTTCAGATGAGTCCCTTGGGGCTAAATATGTATTGACATGTTTTTGTAATTTTTGAGTTAATGGCTTCCACGCACCCCAGGGGCCAAATCTGTGGTGGAGCCATATCTATATCTTTCAAAATGTTTTGCTTAGCCGCCCACACAACACTAGTATACAAAATATATATATAATTTTTCATTCTTCCATATAAACACAGAAATAATGATAAATTGTGTTTTGTGGTCGGAAACTAGTTACTTGACAACGTCCTAATATTTCTTAACGATCAAAACAAGGGTTTCCAAATCATGACTTGTTGACCCCTGTTGGTGCTTTAGGGTTATTCTGTACATATTCATCATCTTTTTGAAAAGACATGGCTTAGTTGTCCTGAATATAGCCTTTATGTGGGACAATTAACCGTATATGTTATTTGATGTGATATAAATGGTTAATTAGCTGTTTTGTTTTCACTCAACTAAATATATATATTTTTCTTCACTAGAATATATTACTCACAAAATTTGGGACACTTTGTTTGGGAGATTTCGGAAGAGTCAATGAAAAGTATGTTACCTTTTTTTTACAATAATAAACTGGTGAAAATGGATTTGAATACATAGATGTCACATTCTGTTAAATGATTCTGTTAATGAGTATCTCTCCTACCAGTGCTTCTCGATCTGGATCTTCCGACGATGGAATGGTGGGTTATTTAGGCCCAGAGATTCTGACTGGTGGAATTTATGACACTAAAAGGTAAATTCTAAATAAAAACAAAGACAAATTTATCAAAGGGGACCTGCAACCCCGTGATGTCATATGTTTGGCCAAAGCAAAGACAATGTTTCTATAATGAACATTTGCCTCCAATGTGAAACACCATGGAGAATAAAATGTCAATGCATTTTCCCTCGTTTGCAGTGATATTTGGTCCTTGGGATGTGTGCTGTATGAGTTGTGTATGCTTCAGGGTGCAGTAAGTAAAACCTCATCTCCTTATTTGCTAAAGCAACATGCAGTGTGATTGTAACAGTTCATTCTTAACAGTTCACTGCAGCAAGCACAATCAAGCTCATTCCCAAAATACTGGGGGGTCCTTACCCATCTCTCCCAGAAAGTTTCTCACCTGAGCTCCATCAACTACTGTGTGACATCTTCCAACGAGAACCGACCAGTAGACCTTCAGCTGGTGAAATCCTGGAAAAACCCTTCATTATTAGTTTCCTCACAAAGAAGGTTTGCAATACATGATCATATGATACAATTGTTTGTTCATTCACTCATTCATCCATAAATTTCATCCTTGTTTCCATCCTTCAATCAAATGATCTGTTTGTCTGTCCACCCATTCATCCATCTGTCTAAATACATTTTCTTACAGAATGAAAAAACTGTGGAGGAGCTCCAGACAAACTTGAACAATCTGAGAACTCTGGCAAATGGCTTGGAGAGTGTGCACCAGGGCACCACCATAGGCAGTCTGACTGGAGGTGTTATTGGTGCAGCTGGAGGAATCACTTCCATAGTAGGCCTCATCCTGGCTCCCTTCACTCTGGGCACCTCCCTGATCGTCACAGGAGTGGGTATTGGGGTGGCTGTCACTGGTGGAGCCACAGCCGGAGTATCCAACATCACCAACATGGTCAATCAGTCTACCGACCGCAAAGCCATCAAGAACATCATCAAAGAGTTCCAGGAGAAGATGAACTCTGTGGTGACATCTCTACAAAACATCGCTGAGGGTTTGGAGACACCGAGGATGAGTGTCTCCTTTACCACAGAAAGAGGCAGTTTAAATGCAGAGAAGCTAGCAAATGCTGGGGCGAGGGTTGGGAGGGGCCTAGGGGGCATCCCAGAGCTTGTCCGATTGGTCCAAGTGGCCTCCATTGGCAAGGTGGCAGCTAAAACTGCAAGGGCAGTGCGTGTTCTAGAGATGGCAACAGGAATATTCTCTGCTTTCTTTGTAGCAGTTGATATCTTCTTCATCGCCATGGATGCAAAAGAGATCCACAACATACGACAGGCGAAGTCTGAGAAACAGTCTAGTGATAGCAGTAAGTTACACTTGATGGACACAGACTCCATGACTAAGCTGAACCCTGAATGTGAAGAACCAAAGGCTGAGGTCAAGTCAGAGACCATGAAGTTCATCCAGACGATCAGACAGACAGCTGATCAGCTACAGAAGAGCCTGGACGAACTGAGTGACGTCATCTCATTCATTCCTAAGATAGAGGACTGTAACTTAGACAACTGAAACTATACTCAGTTGTAGTGATTGTAAAAGATACAGAAACAAGAAATAGAGCAGATTGAGTCATTCATTGATACACAACTTCTCTGTAAAACACAGGTATAGACAGTGTGACTGACACCCTGATAGGCCTTCAGGTTTTAATCGTGAGCAAAATCCCTTTTCTGTTCTTCAATTCTTGCATAAATCAGCTATGATAGTAGGTTGTAGAAACATAAGTATACAGTATATCTCAGCTTTAGTACTGAAGCACTTTCCTTTCAGGTTATTACAGTTGACATGATTTGATCTGTACATTTTTTTTTTTTTACATAAAATTATATCAGGTGTATTACACATCTACAAAAGTGTCAGTTGTTTCAATATAATACTAGCCTACATGAAGTGGTGATGGTGGTTGTATAAAAGTGTAATTGTTGCAATAAAAGATTTAGTAATTTTTATGAAATTATCCTGAGTAAACATGAATATTATAAAATCATAATCTATAAATGTCTGCTTACAAAAATAAAAAGGATGTTTTAAACTCAATATACCTTTTGTCTTAATTGAAAATATTAAACAGATCATATAGAAAAAAAAAACTTAACATAGCAACTTGACAAACATTTTTTTGTCCAACTTCTGCTGTGTCCATGATTGCTACATTTATTATTTATAAAACAGTAAATCAGTTAAAAAGAAAATAAAGTTCAAAATATGACTGGAAATTCAATTCAACATCACCTAAGTCCTATAAAAAGTTTGAAAACAATGTTAAACGGATGAAAGTATACATTTATTATATAGAGTGAGCTCCAATAGTATTGGGAAAGGGCAACATTTGTTGTTTTTTGTCTTTGTACTCCTGCCCTTTGGACTTTAAATGATACAATGACTATGAAGTTCAATTGCAGACTGACAGCTGCTTTCATTTGAGGGCATTTTCATTCATATCAGGTGAAACGTTTCAAAATTAGAGCACTTTGTGTACATACTCCCCCCATTTCACCTACTGTATACAGTGCATTCGGAAAGTATTGACACCCCTTGACTTTTTCCACATTTTGAAACGTTACAGCCTTATTCTAAAATTTATTAAAATGTTTTTTTTCCCCCACCAAACAACATCCCGTAATGACAAAGCAAATTTAAAAAATATATTTTTATATATATGTTTTGGATTTAAAAAACTGTAATACCACATTTACATAAGTATTTACACCCTTTACTCACTACTTTGTTGAAGCACAATTGGCAGCAATTACAGCCTCAAGTCTTCTTAGGTATGATGCTACAAGCTTGGCACACCTGTATTTGGGGAGTTTCTCCCATTCTTCTCTGCAGATCTTCTGAAGATCTGTCAGGTTGGATAGGGAGTGTCGCTGCACAGTTATTTTCAGGTGTCTCCAGAGATGTTCGATCGGGTTCAAGTCTGGGCTCTGGCTTTATGAATAATTTCTAAAAAAACATAATTTCTAAAAAACTGTTTTCACTTTGTCATTATTGGGTATTGTGTGTAGATTGACGAGACAATTTCTTTATTTAATCCATTTTATAATAAGACTGTAATGTAGCAAAATGTGGAAAAAGTAAAGGGGTCTGAATACTTTCCGAATGCACTGTACATTCCGTTCTCAGCGTTAACAAAACTGGTATCTGTTTGAATAGACAAAAATGAACAGCTTTCTATGCGTCAAAAACACATGGCATGCTAGGTCCATCCTGGAGGCATAGTGGGCTAATTCCATGGATAGAGAACAGAAGATCATAGATTTGAATCTCACTAAAGCGATGCCACAATAAAAAAGAAATGTGTTTGCATGATTAATACCAATGAAAATGCTTATCCATGTGTCATATCTATTTTTGGAGTTCAAAACAGTCACCCCAAACTAAGCTAGCAGTGTTAATCAAACTATTTTTGGAAACATATTGTTAGAATGTAATTGAACTAACTTCCAATAACCGATCATTTCCATTCTCAGACGTTAATAAAACATCCCAGGAAAACTTTCAGGGAACCATTGTAAACGTTCTCAGAATCTCCATACATCCTAAAAATGGATGTTTCCAGAACAGGCATCATATTCACGTTCAGTTTTAACAGTCAGGAAACTAATGGCTTCTTTCCCAGATCCAATGGGAAACAAAAAACGTAGATGTGCTAGCTGGGCAATTACCTATTGATAACATGATATTATATAACAAGGAAAGCATTACAGTATATTCAGTGTCAATCTTACCATCTTGTTGACAAGGAGGACCACAATGGAAATATACCTTTGGGCTTTGTGTTTAATCGTTTATTTTTTACTTTTATTTAACCTTTATTTAACTAGGCAAGTCAGTTAAGAACAAATTCTGTCATTCTACAATGATGGCCCACCCCAGCCAAACCCGGACGACGCTGGGCCAATTGCGCACCGCCCTATGGGACTACCAATCACGGCCGGATGTGACACAGCCTGAATTGGAACTAGGGACTGTAGTGACGCCTCTTGCACTGAGATGCAGTGCCTTAGACCGCTGCACCACTCGGGAGCCCTTGATTTAAAGAAGACAAATTGGACGCCAGTTATCGATGATCAGCACTTCTTTTTTAGGCGTAGGTATCAGTGTTATTAACCCCTGACTCATTGGAGGAGGGAGAACATTGTTTTTAATACTCTCTAAAAAGACTTCAAATAGGAAGGGAGCTACTTGTTCAGAAAATAATTAGTAAAATTCTGATGTAATTCCATCAACACCTGGTGATTTATTGTTCTTTAGATGTTTGATAGACTCTATAATCTCTTCAACTTTGATGGGTTCATCACACTGTTTAGATTCTATATCACTGATAGAGTGAACATTATTCAGTGAGTTAAAAAACATATCTGTGGATTCCTGACAGTATGTAGAGCTATACAATTTTCTGTAAAAATTGCTACAGTATTTAACGATACATTTTTGGTCATCTGTAATAACACCATCAATGTTTAATTTATGGATAGTGTTATTTTTAGAGTGAAATTTCTCAAGTCTCGCTCCACAAAAGCCGCAGCTCTCAGTGACGTCACCAATTGAACCTAGCCATTTCACACCGGTTACACCCGACTTGAAAAAAATCTAAATATACACATTGCGAGATATTTGGCGAAATAGACAGACGTGCCCATATTCCCCCATAGGAAATAATGAAGACCGCAGAGTTCCAATATTATTTTTGTTATTTACATTTTGTTGTTTACATTTGAACTATAAAAACAACTGAGCAGCTCTCATTGCCAACAATAGTGAAGCAGGCATTGTGATGTTGAACAATAACCTGGGAATAGAACGTTCGGAATGCCACGGTGCTCAATAGAACTAATAGGAGCTGGCCGGGTGAAAAATGCTCGAAAATAAGGCCTGCTTTTTTGCGATTACTTCAAAACGACGGCAAGCAGCTGGGAAATATGGTCATAGTATGAAACTGATCTCCACGGCGGATGCAATGAACTCATTTTTATTCGAAAATAACGTTAAAAATGTCATGTGTCCAGCCTAATATCTACACGAATTTCAGAGCACTCTAGTCTGAGTGTATCAGAGCACAGAATAATTAATTTATGAGCGCTCAACACCCGTTGAATATGGCCGTGTCAGTAAACTCGGGGGGAAAAAGCGTAATTCCATTGATTCCAGCAGCACATTTACGCTCTGGTTAACACGAAAACTGCCTTACCAGCTCTGATAGGGCGAGTAAAATGGTCAGTGGTCTCATTTGTGTCTGGAAGTAGCTAGCTAACGTTAGCTTGGGTGCTTGACTGCCGTTGTAAGGCCAGAACGCTCAAATCAACCTTACTCCTCGGCCCGAACGTCCAGTGTGTGCTCCGAGAGTGAAACGGTCTGAATTTACAAACGGACCATTTTTCTCTGAATGGAAACACCATAATATTAATCAAATTAATTGAACCAAATTTCTTAAAATCAATCCCATATACTATGTTATTTCAAATTAGTTTTTAAATTCTCTGGTAATGCCAATACGTAATACTATCAAATGCTTCTCAAAGATGCGGTAAAACTAGCAATAACTTGCAGTAACAGAAGAAATGGCAGAGAATTAAATGAGGTGCCACAGAATGCTGCAGCAGCATGCAAGGTGTGCCGCTGTATGACACAACTTTTAAAGGAGAAACCTCTGTATGAGATGAGTAATGTAGATATGTAAACATTATTAAAGTGATATTATTTAAAGTGACTAGTGATCAATTTATTAAAGTGGCCCATGATTTGAGTCTGTATGTTGGCAGCAGCCTCTCTGAGCTAGTGATTGCTGTTTAACTCTGATGGCCTTGAGATAGAAGCTGTTTTTCAGTCTCTCAGTCCCAGCTTTGATGCACCTGTACAGACCTCGTCTTCTGGATGGTAGCAGGGTGAACAGGCAGTGGCTCAGGTGGTTGTTGTCCTTGATGATCTTGATGATATATAACATACTATACAGTCAATTTAACATTATTAAGTTCATTAATGTCAAATGCAGAATGATGTACAGTAACAAAGTAATTTTGTATCCACACAGGAATAACTAAAAATTCCAGACACTATATGCTCCTTTCCCAAGTCAATGTGATATTAATTTGATTATACCCCATATAGTTTTGTTCTTGAGAGAAGACCAATTATGTAAAACATGAATGACCTCTTTCTATATAGTTTGGACCTTAATGGTGTATCTCTCTTTCTTTCTCTCGGAGGACCTGGGCCCTAGGACCATGCGTCGGGACTGCCGCCCGTGGTGACTCCTTGCTGTCCCCAGTCCGCCTGGCCTTGCTGCTATTCCAGTTTCAGCTGTTCTGCCTGCGGTTATGGAACCGCCACCTGTCCCAGACCTGTTGTTTTTCAACTCTTGATGATCGGCTATGAAAAGCCAACTGAAAATTATTCATGATTATTATTTGACCATGCTTGTCACTTATGAACATTTTTGAACATCTTGGCATAGTTCTGTTATAATCTCCACCCGGCACAGCCAGAAGAGGACTGGCCACCCCTCATAGCCTGGTTCCTCTCTAGGTTTCTTCCTAGGTTTTGGCCTTTCTAGGGAGTTTTTCCTAGCCACCGTGCCTCTACACCTGCATTACTAGCTGTTTGGGGTTTTAGGCTGGGTGTCTGTACAGCACTTCGAGATATCAGCTGATGTACGAAGGGCTATATAAAATAAAATTGATTGATTGATTGATTGATATCATCATGCAAGTAACACACACACACACAATGTATTTGAAGGGACAACGTACATATTTATTTAATGTATAACTTTTGGGCAAATTTCTAGCACACACCAGGTTCATTTCAACAGTCAAGTGTTATAGCTTTCTTCAACAGTCAAGTGTTATAGCTTTCTTCAAGTCAGACTGAAAGGAGGAAATGTTTATGTGACTCTGCCTCGTGACACTTCACACCCCAAACTCACTGTATCTGACGATAATACATTTGTCAAGTTTGGAGACCTACGGAGAGAAAAGGGGCACTGAGAAGAGATTTGAGGAAAAGCAGTGTGTCTTGGGAATGGAGGGATATGATACAGGTAAACATTACTGGGAGGTTGACCTGGGAGAGAAGACTCAGTGGAGTGTTGGAGTCGCCCAGGACCCAGAGAACAGAGGTTCATCAAACATCCAAATGATTCCAGAGAATGGCTACTGGAGCATACGTTTGGATAATGGAGTATTGAAAACAGTTGAAAAGCCTCTTAATGTCCTTCCCATTGAACTGAAACCTGTGAAGCTGGGGGTGTTAGTGGACTATGAGGAGGGAAAGATAGTATTTTTCAACGTTGAGAGGAAATGCCATATCCACTCCTTCCTTGGAACATTTACCAAGAAACTCTGTTCTTTGGTCACTTGTTTTGTTTGAAAAGAGGAACTCAAAAATCGCACCCGTCTGACTAGCGATAACCTCCTCAAGCTGAGAAGTGAACCTGTAAAAGATTGCAGTTAACAGGCAAGACCATAGCATTGTTTGTCCAGTCTTTGGTTACTACTGCCTGTGATTTTATTAGTACTCTAATATCCCACAACTCTCTGTGATTTTATTAGTACTCTAATATCCCACAACTCTCTGTGATTTTATTAGTACTCTAAAACCCTGACCCCTTTCTGATAGCCGTTGCCTCTTCAAAGCACGACCCATATTGCCCAACACAAAAGGCTCTTCCTCAACATATCAATTTTTCTCTGATGATTCCTCTATCCACTGTAGTGATTTCCCATCTATCTTCAGCTTAGGGTGAGCTGTGTCCACATCCAGAGGAACTTCCACTGTGGAGAATAGGAAAACCAAATATTTGATTCACTCAATATTGAAGATTGGGCATATACTGTAGGAAAGATAAAGTATTTTATTACCTTCATGTGAGCCGGAGGTAATAAAAAGTGTAACAATGAGTAGATATATATATATATATATGAGTGGAGAAACATCTCACAGCAAGAACTGGCAAATCTGGTGCAGTCCATGAGGAGGAGATGCACTGCAGTACTTAATGCAGCTGGTGGCCACACCAGATACTGACTGTTACTTTTGATTTTGACCCCCCCTTTGTTCAGGGACACATTATTCCATTTCGGTTAGTCACATGTCTGTGGAACTTGTTCAGTTTATGTCTCAGTTGTTGAATCTTATGTTCATACAAATATTTACATATTATATTTGCTGAAAATAAACGCAGTTGACAGTGAGAGGACGTACATTTTTTTGCTGAGTTTATTACAATATGTGACATAGAAAATCACAAACATCAGAACAGTCTTATAACGGCTGAGATGTAGGCTTCTTTTCCCCTCAAGTACAAAGGAAAGCATATATTTGTTTTTGGGGTCATGTACTCATATTCTTTAGGAACATTAGAATACAATCATAGACTTCTAAAAGGGTATGTTGTTTTAGTATTCAGTTACCTGTTGATAGTACGTAATTCTATTCTAAGGAATGTTCCTACCTGTGAATTTGTTGTCTTTCCTATTTACATCAGGGACAAAGCATACATACTCCTTCAGAAGTTCTGTCACCCTAAATTTGTAAAGAGGACACATCACCTATCTTTGCCATTACCGTGTATGTGACAGTATGACCAGATCCATTGAGGGATCTCTCCATTTTAAAGTAGTAAAAATGTTATTCTACTTCTAGGAGACTATTGGTGGTTCGTTAAACTGAAAAGGTGCATAATGCCTACTATTGTGCTGTGTGTTGTATAGTTTCAACAGGCATAAAGCAAAGCACCTGCACGGTGCTGGAATATTTGCTCAGAAGTATAATGCATTGGCTTATCAGTCCCGCTGACCTGGATGGAATTCTGCTTAACCCATCAGAAGTTGATGTGTTTGACACCGTTTTCCATTGATTCCGTTCCAGTCATTACTATGAGCCCACCCTACCCAACTAAGAGGAAACAATATACATGCATATTATAATACCTTTCTAGTCGTATGTTCCTGTTGTTGAATCACCACTTTTTTAAACATTTTATTTAGACTTTAACACAATCTTTAAAAGGTAGTATTGTTTTTACAGATGTTTTTATTTATCATTCAAGGACACCGCAAATGTGGGCCTCCAAAAATATGTATGTTTGGTAACTTGCTATGTGTATAAAAACGTGTGATTTCTGTCCTCTTTTTAATTACAACTGTATCCCTGTGACTGTTTATTGTTGAAGTGATAATGCCTGAGAAGCTGGTGTTAGGAGGATATACTGGCACGGGTGTTGTTAGGCCTGAGATGAAGTCGAGGGCTGGCACACCGTACCAATATATCTTCCAAAAACCGGCCTTGAGGGCTTTATGACTTTTATACAACCGGTTACCAACATATTCAAATAATGATTGACATATCTTCATAAAAAAATATATTTTAAGGTTGCTACCCAAGCCGGCTGGTCGTTCGTTCTGTCGGTTTAGTTGCCAGAGACACGACCCAGTCGTTTATTCTTTTTGTTCTGTATCTATGGACGCCACCCAGTCGTTTGTTCTAAATGTTCAATTGCCATACTGGCTGGCAATGTTCTTATCTCTTGTTTGCTTGCTAGCAAACTACGGCGAACTTAGTTACTTCAAACAGTGCAGCCAGAATAACAGCAAAGTAACTGCATTTGCGTTTGTTAAAGCTGTTTTCTAGTGACATTTATTTGGATACGTCCATAACAATGAGCTAATGATGGGCGATTTCGACTGGCATAGAAAATGTGCTCTCGTCAGGACACTCTTGTTCAGATGAGCTAGACGACAACACAGCTAAAACAATCACTTCAAACTGAAGCTGGAAAGACAGCAAACTACAGTAGCTGCATTTCATTTGGTTTAACCTGTTTATTTCTGTGTATATCTATACAAATTATGTCAGCTGTCATTTTTCTGTGTATATCTCTAAAAATGATGCCAGTTCTCTGCCTGTCTGTCTCATCCCTATTCCCGACACGTTCATTATTATGGGGGACAGCTGGAGATCGAATTGCAATATTGAAACAATGTTGCAAATGTCGAAGGGACAAACAGCAAGGTTTATACAAATCTCCGCTTTTGAAAACCAGATGCTAGTCTAAAAGAAATGGGAGATAATGTCAAGATGCTTTGCATAGTGGAGATGAAGTTTATACATTGCCTGGTTGGGCTGATAAGACTGGATTGCGCAGTGAGATGGAACAGAGTAAATATGCATTTCAACGTCATAGCTTAGGCCAGTGGTAACTTGTTGAATAGACATCACCTGGAATGCGGTTTTAGCCAATCAGTATCCAGGATTAGACCATCCCGATTAGGACACATAAGGTAGACTGAGTTTAAAACTCCCTAATTATGTTTATTTTTAGACCAAACTTATTTTAAACACTTTGTTTTCCCTAAATCCTTCCAGCAACATTCTTCAAAATGTTTTATTGCAACAATTACAATTTGACACAATCACCATTTTGTGTGCTATTATTTGATTGAAATAACTGACTTTACAATATACGTATGTATACAATGTCCTCCAAAATTATGGGGACGATGAAGCATGTGTGTCTTTTGGCCCCGTACTCCAAAAGGTTAGATTTGAAATCAAACCATGACGATGAGGTTAAAACTTCTTCGGGATCGGTGTCCCATCCATGGGACGGTTGAGCTAACGTAGGTTAATGCGACTAGCATGAGGTTGTAAGTAACAAGAAAATTTCACAGGACATATCTGATATTGGCAGAAAGCTTAAATTCTTGTTAATCTAACTGCACTGTCCAATTTGCAGTAGATATTACAGTTAAAGAATACCATGTATTGTTTGAGGAGAGTGCACAACATGAAACTTTATTAATAAACACATGAAGCGCATTTGGGCAGTCTTGATACAAAATGAACAGAAATGCAATGGTTCATTAGATCAGTCTGCACATACACCGCTGCCATCTAGTGGCTAAAATCTAAATTGCAGCTGGGCTGGCTGGAATAATACGTTATGGCCTTTCTCTTGCATTAAAAAAATGATGGTAGCACCATGTGCAATGCCAAATGTCGGCTGGAGTGGTGTATAGCTTGCCGCAATTGGATTCTGAAGCAGTGGAAATATTCTCTGGAGTGGTAAATCATGCTTCACCATCTGGCAATCCGAAACGCATTTTGATAAAAAAATTGTCAAAGTAACCCGTAATGGCTCTCCTCTGAAATAGTGACCTGCAGCATATGCCTAGCTTCTTGAAACGGGTCAAATATGTTGTTAGCTTATACTTAAAATACCTATCCAGGCATTGTGAGGTATAAGGAGGAATGTGCTTCTGATGTGAATATTCAAAAGACCAAATTAGGCTGCGTTTACATAGTGAAAAACAATATCAGAATTGGTTTGCCTAACTGGTCATTTGAAAAAGATCTGATGTGATTGGTCAAAATACCAAATAGTGAAAGTGTCAGACCAAAAGCCAGAGTCAGATTATACATTCAGAGGGGAACTGTTGGTTCTAGATCTCCACTCCTACAACGTATGAAAACGGCCCAGAACATTTTGCAGTTGTATGTTTTTCTAATCAGTTTAACTCTTCTCTTTATCCATCAGTGCTTGCCATGGTTAAATAGTTCACATGTCAGCAAAGGTGTAGTCCTGAGTATGCTTCCCATGTTGTTTTACATTTTGGGATTTGTGCCTTGTTCATAGACTGCTTACGGGGTAAGGAAACCAATATGTGATTTTGCAATTTGAGTGAACTATCCTTTTATGTTCAAATGATTTATATTTTTGCTAGAGAATTTTAGGTTCTATGACTTCATATAAAGAAATGTATACCTGTACCTCACATGTTTAGATAAAAATTTATATTTCAAACTGTGACTTCTATTTCTCTCAGTCCTCCATTACTAAATCCAACACTACTATGCACTCTGTTCAACAGGAAAGGTAGCATTTATTTATCTTTGTATAGCACATTCTAGAATGCTTCTGAAAGCACAAAGCCAGTTTTATCATGGCCAGTGCCAATTATGGCTTCCACCGTTTCAAAGTAGTCAACTGGGTTGGACTTGACACAGTCGGCTGGTGGCTGCCTTAATTGGGGAGGAAGTGCTCATAGTAATGCCTGAAACAGAATGGTATTGGACACATGATTTCCATGTGTCAATTCACTCCATTCCAGCCATTTATGAGCCATCCTCCCCTCACCAGCCTCCTGTTGGTGTAGCATTTTTACACTTTATTCATTTAGCAGACCCTCTTATCCAGAGCGACTAGGGTTAAGTGCCTTGCTCAAAGGCACATCAGATTTTTCACCGAGTCATATCAGGTATTCGAACCAACAACCTTTTGGTTACTGGTCCCACGCTCTTAAATCGCTAGGCCACCCCAGGACGAATCATAGAATTCCTTCTCGGTCAAGCAGGAGGGATCAGCCAATGCATTATACCAGAGACAGAAGAGAAAGCAAAACACTCTACTCCCTAATTTCTTTCTATTTGGGTGCGGCCACGCTGGTGACACTAAGTAGCCTTTAGTCAACTGTTCCCTCTCATGCCAGAGATTATGGAGGAATAATGAACTCGCTTGGGAAAAGCAAGCTCATGCAAGAGAGGGAGCACCCACTTACACAGACAGGAACCTTGACAATTTATTTCAATGGAAAACAGCCTGAGTATCTTATTTATCCACCATCTTTGATTCTTCTAAGCAAATATTCCAGCAGTGTAGCTGCTTGGCTTTATGCCTGTTTAAACTATACACAATCCTGCACAGTAGGTGGCGGTATGTACCAATAAGTTCACAGAAGTTGTCAAACTTTAGGTTGACAGATCTTTTGAAGGAGGAGTTTTTAATGCTTTGTCCCTGATGTAAAGTGAAAGTAAATAGGAAAGACAACACATTCACAGGTAGGAACATTCGTTGTATTGGAATTTCATATTAATCAACATAAATGAATACAGCATACTTTTTTAGAACTTTATCATGGTATTTTAATACTTATGCAGTAAATGAGTACATTTCCTTAAAAAACAAATGCCTTAATCCCAAACATTATAAGAAATGTCCGATGTTTTTTTGTTCGGTGTTATATCTTGTAGTAGTTTTCCTGTCATGGAATATGTAGTTGTTGGTTTTCTACAATGCCTGAAAGTGCTAAATTCATTGTCGCAATGCACCTGTTATTGCTGTATGTGGATGAATATAATTACTTTCAAGGGAATTTGTTTGGGGCTGAGCAGTTCTTAACAGTGTATAGATATATTTATGGTATTTATATGAAAAAATGTTTCCAAGCATTTACCAAGAATGATTTTTCCTCATGTTTATAAAAGATAGTGTCATTTTTCAGAAATCTAATTGCTTAATGTTGGTTTGTTCACATTCTTGATGTGTCACCCTGTACTTTTACAGTATGTTGTTAAACCTGTTCTAGAGCTCATCTGATATGGTCTTAGAAACCAAGGGCATTAAAGGGACATTTCACCTTAGCTCTGTCATTCTACAGTATATAGTCATTACTTTAATAACAACAGTTTGTTTTGTCATAAACCACAATTCCTCACCAAGAGTTGAACAAAATGATATCATTGATAAGCATCCGTCTGGGAAGCGTTTGCATATACACTACCGGTCAAAAGTTTTAGAACACCTACTCATTCAAGGGATTTTCTTTATTTTTACTATTTTCTAGATTGTAGAATTTTAGTGAAGACATCGAAACTATGAAATAAC
Source organism: Salvelinus alpinus (assembly GCF_045679555.1). Lineage (NCBI taxonomy): Eukaryota > Metazoa > Chordata > Actinopteri > Salmoniformes > Salmonidae > Salvelinus > Salvelinus alpinus. The sequence continues at coordinate 21,864,833 of NC_092116.1, forward strand.
ACACATGGAATCATGTAGTAAGGAGAAAAGTGTTAATCAAATATTTGAGATTTGAGATTCTTCAAATAGGCACCATTTGCCTTGATGACAGCTTTGCACACTCTTGGCAATCTCTCAACCAGCTTCCGACTCATCCCAAAACTTGGTTGAGGTCAGGGGATTGTGGAGGCCAGGTCATCTGATGCAGCACTCCATCACTCTCCTTCTTGGTCAAATAGCCCTTACACAGCCTGGAGGTGTATTGGGTCATTGTCCTGTTGAAAAACAAATGATAGTCCCACTAAGCCCAAACCAAATGGGATGGCGTATTGCTGCAGAATGCTGTGGAAGCCATGCTGGTTAAGTGTGCCTTGAATTCTAAATAAATCACAGACCTTCTCATCAGCAAAGCACCCCTACACCATAACACCTCCTCCTCCATGCTTTACGGTGGGATATACACATACGGAGATCATCCGTTCACCCACACCGCGTCTCACAAAGACACAGCGGTTGGAACCAAAAATCTCAAATTTGGACTCCAGACCAAAGGACAAATTTCCACCGGTTTAATGTCCATTGCTTGTGTTTCTTGGCCCAAGGAAGTCTTTTCTTATTATTGGTGTCCTTTAGTAGTGGTTTCTTTGCAGCAATTTGACCATGAAGGCCTGGTTCACGCAGTCTTCTCTGAACAGTTGATGTTGAGATGTGTCTGTTACTTGAACTCTGTGAAGCATTTATTTGGGCTGTATTTCTGAGGCTGGTAAATCGAATGAATTTATCCCCCGCAGCAGAGGTAACTCTGGGTTTTCCATTCCTGTGGCAGTCCTCATGAGAGCCAGTTTCATCATTGCGCTTGATGGTTTTTGCGACTGCACTTGAAGAAACTTTCAAGGTTAATGAAATGTTCTGTATTGTCTGACCTCCATGTCTTAAAGTAATGATGGACTGTCATTTCTCTTTGCTTATTTGAGCTGTTCTTGCCATAATATGGACTTGGTCTTTTACCAAATGGGGCTATCTTCTGTATACCACCCCTACCTTATCACAACACAACTGATTGGCTCAAAAGCATTAAGAAGGAAAGAAATTCCATAAATTAACTTTAACAAGGCACACCTGCTAATTACCTCATGAAGCTGGTTGAGAGAATGCCAAGTGTGCAAAGCTGTCATCAAGTCGACAGAATCTCAAATATAAAATGTATTTGTTTAAGACTTTTTTGGTTACTACATGATCCTATATGTGTTATTTCATAGTTTTGATGGCTTCACTATTACTTTACAATGTTGAAAATAGTAAAAAGAAAAGAAAAGCCCTTGAACGAGTAGGTGTTTTAAAACTTTTGACCGGTAGTGTACTGTGTGTCAAATATCTTGAGTTCAAACATTGCATTCAAGACAAAACGTCTGATGATAAAGCTGCTATCGGTAAATTAGTTTAAGACTCAACCTGACATACAGACATACCGTCTCAGACAGCCAGGCAGACATCTCGTGAAGCATATAATTTTTGCAAAGGTATACCAGACTGATGCTTTTCAGGTGATACCACAATGGTCACCTTCTACATCTAGCAATGAATCAGCTGATAGGAACAATGGCTCTATCGAATACGGACAACCAAAATTAATCGGTAATCTGTGATCGGTATAACAGAGGCCTTGCAGAACAGGACTGCTTTTACCTTATAAATGTTGTCCATGCAGTCAATATACCGGATGCGGTCATTTGGTGCGTCTTGTTGGCCAATTATGTGTGAAACATATGTGACCTGGAAGTGCCTCAGACACAAATGTTAAGTTGACATTTTCCTTTAAAGACATTTTTCATCTCACTCATTGACAAACTGATACATTTTTTTGTGAACACAAGCACAAGCGTTTTGATAATTTTGTAAAGGATGGGATATTTGGGGTTTGGGTCAAGATTCACATGGCCTGACAAACAAATGTATCTATTTTCAGATATGGCTTCCTCCCTGAATGAAAGCCAATTCCAGTGCTCCATCTGTCTAGAGTTGTTCACTGACCCAGTTTCCACAACTTCTGTAAGAATTGTATCGGGGGTTATTGGGATATCAGTGACCTGTGCGAGTGTCCTTTGTGTAAGGAGACATTTTACAGAAGGCCTGAGCTTCGAATCAACACGTCATTCAGAGAATTTGTTGATCATTTTAAGAATATGACAGTTAATGAAGGGTGCATTGCTGCTACTGGAGAAGTGGCCTGTGACGTCTGCTCTGGGAGGAAGCTCAAGGCCCTGAAGTCCTGCCTGGTGTGTCTGACCTCTTACTGTGAGATTCACCTGGAGCCTCATCAGAGAGTGGTGAATCTGAAGAGACACAAGCTGATCGACCCTGTGGAGAACCTGGAGGACAGGATGTGCAAGAAGCATGATAGGCTGCTGGAGCTGTTCTGTAGGAGCGACCAGACATGTGTGTGTCAGTTTTGTGCTGAGACAGACCACAAACATCATCACACTGTGCCACTACAAACAGAATCGCAACTAAAGATCCCGTGTGGCTCAGTTGGTAGAGCATGGCGCTTGCAACGCCAGGGTTGTGGGTTCATTCCCCACGGGGGGACCAGGATGAATATGTATGAACGTTCCAATTTGTAAGTCGCTCTGGATAAGAGCGTCTGCTAAATGACTTAAATGTAAATGTAAAGATGGTACCTTTTCCTAACGACGTTAACATTTCTCTTTTAAAACTAAATATACAAACACAAATTTTTTTTAGGGGGTAGATCAGCTTTACTATTGCAGATTGTGGGTTCTATCAATGTTAATGTCTCATTTTTAAAATATATTTTCCTTCTTTATTACTTTCCCATAACCCTATCAGCCCTCCCCGTTAGTAAACTAACGGACAACAATGCTACACTGAACAAAAATATGAACGCAACATGTAAAGTGTTGGTCCCATGCTTCATGAGCTGATATAAAAAATCTCAGAATTGTTCCATACGCACAAAAAGCTTATTTCTCTTAAGTTTTGTGCACAAATTTGTTTGCATCCCTGTTAGACAGCATTTCTCCTTTACCAAAATAATCCATCCACGTGACAGGTGTGCCATATCAAGAATATTGAACAGCATGATTGTTACACAGGTGCACCTTGTGCTGGGGACAAAAGGCCACTTTAAAATGTGCAGTTTTGTCACACAACACAATGCCACAGATGTCTCAAGTTGAGGGAGCGCGCAATTGGCAACACGCCAGCCAAGGACCCACATGTCCAGCTTCTTCACATGCAGGACTGGTGGGGGGCGGGTACTGAGGAGTGTTTGTCTGAAATAATGAGTTTTTCCCCACAAAAAGGGTTTTTATGATTGGTTGGGCCTGGCTCCTAAGTGGGTGGGCCCTCCAAGGCCCAACCATGGCTGCTCCCCTGCTCAGTCATTGAAATCCATAGATTAGGGCCTGATGAATTCATTTAAATTGACTGATTTCCTTATATGAACTGTAACTACAGTTGAAGTCAAAAGTTTACATACACTTAGGTTGGAGTTATTAAAACTCCTTTTTCAACCACTCCACAAATTTCTTTTTAAAACCCCTTAAGGATCGGTGTCCCGCTAGCGGGACAACTTCCGGTGACACTGGAGAGCGCACAATTCAAATATTATTGATTTTAAACATTTAGGTACATATAAGTGTCTTATATCGGCTGAAAGCTTAAATTCTTGTTAATCTAACTGCTCTCCGATTTACAGTAGCTATTACAGCGAAAACATGCCATGCGATTGTTTGAGGACGGCGCCCCACATCAAAATATATTTTCCACCGGCACCGGTTTCATACATTCACATATAAAGATTAAATATTCACTTTTTGAAAATCTCTCAAATTTGTCATCTAAAGGGTCCTAGCTATAACATGTAGTGTCTTTTTGTTAGATAAAATCCTTCTTTATATCCCAAAAAGTCTGTTTAGTTGGCAACAGCGATTTGAGTAATCCACTCCAACTTGCAGAGAAAGGATTCCAAAAATCTGCCCCTAAACTTTCTTTCAACAAGCCAAAATATGATTATATTTACTCCTCAGATACCCTAAAATGTAATCAAACTATAATATTTATTTCGGGAAGAAGTTTGGAAACCGATTTTAGCAGGTGTGTAATTTCTTCATGGCGAGCGCAAACACGGATTTCCAAGACTGTCCTTCTATCAAAACTGTTATTTCTTATTCGTTTTTGAAGTTACAAGCCTGAAACCTTGAACTTAGACCGCTGACACAATATGGAAGCCATAGGCATTGCATCCAGGGAGCTAATTTACAATATGACCTTTCTCTTGCATTTCTAAGAGGATGGTCACTCCAAAAAAAATTGTTGGTTTTTCTTTGGATTTTCTCCTACCATATCTATTGTGTTATATTGTCCTACGTTATTTTAACAAGTGTTTTCTTTGCAATGGTACCAATTAAATGCATATCCTGGGTTCAGGGCCTTAGCTACAGGGAGTTTACTTTGGGCACGTCATTCAGACGGAAATGGAGAACGAAGGGGCCTAGCCCTTAACTTCTCTAGGATAGGGGGCAGCTTCGGAATTTGGGATGAGAAGCATGCCCAAATTCAACTGCCTGCTACTCATCCCCAGAAGATATGCATATTATTAGTAGATTTGGATAGAAAACACTCTGAAGTTTCTAAAACTGTTTGAATCATGTCTGTGAGTATAACAGAACTTATTTAGCAGGCGAAACCCCGAGGACAAACCATTCAGATTCTTTTTTTTTTTTTTTTTGAGGTCACTCTTTTCAATGGTTTTTCATTGGGAATCCAGATTTTAAGGGATCTTCTTGCAGTTCCTAACGCTTCCACTGGATGTCAACAGTCATTAGAAATTGGTTGAGGTTTTTCCTTTGTGTAATGAAGAAGTACGGCCATCCAGAACGAGGGTAAATTGAAGTGTATTGTTAGATAGAGGCGCGTGACCAGAAAGACAGTTTGTTTTCCTCCTGTATTGAACACAGATCATCCAGTCTTCATTTTTATCGATTATTTACGTTAAAGAAATACCTAAAAGTTGTATTTCAAAAGTAGTTTGAAATGTTTTGGCAAAGTTTACAGGTAACTTTTGAGATATTTTGTAGTCATGTTGCGCAAGTTGGAACCTGTGTTTTTCTGGATCAAACGCGCCAAATCAAAATAATTTAAGATATATATCGACGGAATTAATCGAACAAAAGGACCGTTTGTGATGTTTATGGGACATATTGGAGTGCCAACAAAAGAAGCTCATCAAAGGTAAGGCATGAATTATATTTTTATTTCTGCATTTTGTGTCGCGCCTGCAGGGTTGAAATATGCTTTTCTCTCTTTGTTTACTATGGTGCTCTCCTCAGATAATAGCATCGTTTGCTTTCGCCGAAAAGCCTTTTTGAAATCTGACATGTGCTGGATTCACAACAAGTGTAGCTTTAATTTGGTATCTTGCATGTGTGATTTCATGAAAGTTTGATTTTTAATAGTCATTTATTTGAATTTGGCGCTCTGCATTTTCACTGGCTTTTGGCAAGTCGGTTAGGACATCTACTTTGTGCATGACACAAGTAATTTTTCAAACAATTGTTTACAGATTATTTCACTGTATCTCAATTCCAGTGGGTCAGAAGTTTACATACACTAACTTGACCCTGCCTTTAAACAGCTTTGAAAATTCCATAAAAATGATGTCATGGCTTTAGAAGCTTCTGATAGGCTAATTGACATTTGAGTCATTTGGAGGTATACTTGTGGATGTATTTCAAGGCCTACCTTCTAACACAGTGCATTTTGCTTGACATCATGGGAAAATCTAAAGAAATCAGCCAAGACCTCAGAAAAAGAAATGTAGACCTCCACAAGTCTGGTTCATCCTTGGGAGCAATTTCCAAATGCCTGAAGGTACCATGTTCACCTGTACAAACAATAGTACACAAGTATAAACACCATGGGACCACGCAGCCGTCATACTCCTCAGGAAGGAGACGCGTTCTGTCTCCTAGAGATGAATGTATTTTTGTGCGGAAAGTGCAAATCCATCAGAACAACAGCGAAAGGACCTTGTGAAGATGCTGGAGGAAACAGGTACAAAAGTATCTATATCCACAGTAAAACGAGTCCTATAAATCGACAGGCCGCTCAGCAAGGAAGAAGCCACTGCTCTAAAACTGCCACAAAAAACCCAGACTACGATTTGCAACTGCACATGGGGACAAAGATTGTACTTTTTGGAAAAATGTCCTCTGGTATAATGAAACAAAAATAGAACTGTTTGGCCATAATGACCATTGTTATATTTGGAGGAAAAAGGGGGAGGCTTGCAAGCCGAAGAACACCATCCCAACCATGAAGCACGGGGGTGGCAGCATCATGTTGTGGGGGTGCTTTGCTGCAAGACGGCCTGGTGCACTTCACAAAATAGATGGCTTCATGAGGTGGGAAAATTATGTGGATATAATGAAGCAACATCTCAAGACATCAGTCAGGAAGTTAAAGCTTGGTCGCAAATGGGTCTTCCAAATGGACAATGACCCCAAGCATACTTCCAAAGTAGTGGCAAAATGGCTTAAGGACAACAAAGTCAAGGTATTGGAGTGGCCATCACAAAGCCCTGACCTCAAATCAAATTTGTGGGCAGAACTGAAAAAGTGTGTGCGAGAAAGTAGGCTTACAAACCTGACTCAGTTACACCAGCTGTCAGGAGGAATGGGCCAAAATTCATCCAACTTATTGTGGGAAGCTTGTGGAAGGCTACACAGAACATTTGACCCAAGTTAAACAATTTAAAGGCAATGCTACCAAATACTAATTGAGTGTATGTAAACTTCAGATCCACTGGGAATGTGATGAAAGAAATAAAAGCTGAAAAAAATTAATCAATCCTTCTCTCTGCTATTATTCTGACATTTCACATATTTAAAATAAAGTTGTGATCCTAGCTGACCTAAAACAGGAAATGTTTACTAGGATTAAATGTCAAGAATTGTGAAAAACTGAGTTCAAATCAAGTTTATTTTATATAGCCCTTCGTACATCAGCTAATATCTCGAAGTGCTGTACAGAAACCCAGCCTAAAACCCCAAACAGCAAGCAATGCAGGTGTAGAAGCACGGTGGCTGGGAAAAACTCCCTAGAAAGGCCAAAACCTAGGAAGAAACCTAGAGAGGAACCAGGCTATGAGGGGTGGCCAGTCCTCTTCTGGCTGTGCCGGGTGGAGATTATAACAGAACATGGCCAAGATGTTCAAAATGTTCATAAATGACCAGCATGGTCAAATAATAATCAGGAATAAATGTCAGTTGGCTTTTCATAGCCAATCATTAAGAGTTGAAAACAGCAGGTCTGGGACAGGTAGCACGTCCGGTGGACAGGTCAGGGTTCCATAACCGCAGGCAGAACAGTTGCAACTGGAACAGCAGCAAGGCCAGGTGGACTGGGGACAGCAAGGAGTCATCATGCCCGGTCGTCCTGACGCATGGTCCTAGGGCTCAGGTCCTCCGACAGAGAGAAAGAAAGAGAGAAGGAGAGAATTAGAGAGAGCATACTTAAATTCACACAGGACACTGGATAAGACAGGAGAAGTACTCCAGATATAACCAACTGACCCTAGCCCCCCGACACATAAACTACTGCAGCATAAATACTGGAGGCTGAGACAGGAGGGGTCAGGAGACACTGTGGCCCCATCCGATGATACCCCCGGACAGGGCCAAACAGGAAGGATATAACCCCACCCACTTTGCCAAAGCACAGCCCCCGCACCACTAGAGGGATATCTTCAACCACCAACTTACAATCCTGAGACAAGGCTGAGTATAGCCCACAAAGATCTCCACCACAGCACAAACCAAGGGGGGGGCGCCAACCCAGACAGGAAGATCACGTCAGTAACTCAACCCACTCAAGTGACGCACCCCTCCTAGGGACGGCATGAAAGAGCACCAGTAAGTCAGTGACTCAGCCCCTGTAATAGGGTTAGAGGCAGAGAATCCCAGTGGAGAGAGGGGAACCGGCCAGGCAGAGACAGCAAGGGCGGTTCGTTGCTCCAGAGCCTTTCCGTTCACCTTCACACTCCTGGGCCAGACTACACTCAATCATATGACCTACTGAAGAGATAAGTCTTCAGTAAAGACTAAAGCAGAGTGGAGTTTAAATGTATTTAGCTAAGGTGTATGTAAACTTCCGACTTCAACTGTAAATGCTACCTTTCCATTTGAACAGAGTGCATAGTAGTTTTGGATTTAGTAATGGAGTACTGAAAGAAATAGAAGTGACAGTTTAAGATATTATACATTTTTATCTAAACATTTGTGAGGTACAGATATACATTTCTTTATATGAAGTCATAGAAACTAAAATTCTCTAGCAAAAATATAAATAATTTGAAAATTAAAGGATAGTTCACTCAAATTGCAAAATTACATGTTGGTTTCCTTACCCAGTAAACAGTCTATGAACAAGGTACAAGGCACACATCCCAAGTTATGGTACCTATATTAGCATGTTTCACACAAAATGTAAAACATTGGAAGCATACTCAGGACTACGTGTGTACGTAAACTTCCGACATCAACTGTCGGTAAAATTTTTGAAATTGTTTCATGTTGCATCTATATTTTTGTTCAGTGTAATATGTACATTTTACATTACTTATCTTTTTCAATTACTTTCAACCCCTCCCATCTATCTCTGAAAACCATTCAGTTTGAATTTCTACTTGCCATATATTTTTAAATTGTTCTGAACCTTTCTATTTGCTATTCACCCAGCAGTGCTATTTGCAGAGTTGGCTCTATATCAAATGCCATTTTTCAGCCATTTCTAAACCTGCAACCAGAAACAAGCTACATAGCACTTATGGTTTGGTCAACTAATCTAGCAGGTCTGTCTGTTTGGTTACCATGGAAACTGCTGCAGCTATCTAGTAAACTTCATAACTACTTTAGTGTATGTTGAACACATTTGTACCAGTAAATGAACACATTGCTAGTGGCAAATGTGTTCAATTATAGCCATGGTATAAAAGGGATAATCAACTCTCTATCTTTGAGATATCTAGAAAATAATGCAACTTCGTGCAATGTCAGTTCCACTCTGCTAGCATGTCGTGGAACACACCTTCCATGCATTTCATTACTTTTCATGGAACGTATAGCCCCTTGTTGATTATCCCTTACATAAGGTTATCTTATCCCAAGAAACTGCCCTACACCAGCTACGTTTTGGGAATAAATGAAAGAGTGTAGCCCAGGGGTACTGAACTCTTACCCTACGAGGTCCAGAGCCTGCTGGTTTTCTATTCTACCTGATAATCATTGCATACACCTGGTGTCCCAGCTCTAAATCAGTCCCTGATTAGAGTGGAACAATGGGGGAAAAATGCAGTGGAACTGGGTTTGAGGTCCAGCGTTGAGTTTGAAGGATGTAGCCTCGTGTTGTCCACAGGCTCGTATTCGGAGGTCAAAGGCGGATGTGCAGCATATGATCCAAGACCGGCAGCTGAAGGTGGAGGAGATCAACGTTTCAGTGGACTTAAGTAGAGTGAGTCCTTAGATTAAACAGTCCCTCCAGGATTCCGCAGGGATTTTTTGTGATGCTTGAATTTGCTGCAGCTATTCTGACATTTTGCATGACAATATGCCAAAATGTTGTCCAATTTGACACGAATGCGCTGATGAGGAAAAGGTTTGTTGACATGTGGCATGCTTGAACCATATGTCGTACATGTGCACTGATTGGTTGAAATTGCAAGCCATCTTTCTGGACTGTGGTAATGGGTCAGTTTTATGTGACAATATTGCAATGATTTAAAATGTTTGTTGCGGAAATAGCCTTAACATATGCAGGGGATAGTTTTGTCAAAATGCATTAAGTAAGAATCCAGGAGGGACTGATTCAAGACTTCAACATGTCAAGGTATTCAGCATTATTTGTTTTTGCAGCGCTGATGCGTTTCCAATCGTAAATGTAATATTTCAAGATGAAGATAAATTGTCCAGCATAATACATGTATAACTAAACCACAGTGGGTATTAGTCTAAATCTACTGTCGATGTCTATGATGTAATCAATGTCAATTCTTATCAGGACAATGCAGAGAGTGAAATAGCGGACAGTGTTGAAGTCTTCACTGGACTGATGCGATCTATTGAGTCAAGCCAGGCTGAACTCATAGAGGTGATTGAGGAGAAGCAGAAAGCAGCAGAAAGGCAGGCAGAAGGGCTCATCAATGACCCGGAGCAGGAAATCACTGAGCTACAGAGGAGAAGCACTGAGCTGGAGCAGCTCTCACACATCGAGGACCATCTCGACCTCCTACAGGTCAGTGGAAGTACTTTTTTAAAATGTAAACTCATCTTGTTCATTCCTTATGCTAGAAACCTGAAAGAAAAAGCTATGTATTGCAGGCCTGTGAGATATTTTGACAGTAACATTTTACCTTCCTTTAAAACAGAGCTTTTACAAGCAAACTACTCTTCCAAAAACTAAAATCTGGACTAATGTTGCTGTTTATCAAGTCAACTTCTTGGGCTGTGTTCGAAATACAGTGCTTCAAGTGAAAGACTCCATCGAAGAACAAATAAGAAAGCTGTCAGCTATTGGTACGTTTGAATCACATGAATCACAGGGTATTTAAATGTTACAGGGTTTTTAATGTTTTGCCTTAAACACAGGTGTCAAACTATTTACACAGAGGGCAGAGTGTCTGCGGGTTTTCACTTCTCCCTTCTGGTTGATTGAAGTAAGGTCACTGATTTAGTAAGGAACTCTCCTCACCTGGTTTCTAGGTCTTAATTGAAAGGAAAAAACAAAAACCGTCAGACACTAGACCGTCCATGGATTGAGTTTGACACCCCTGCCTTAATATATCACTTTTTTCTGTATTTTGTTCATTAGTCCACTGTTAATACAATCCAAAAAATGGTGCATGTCAGCAGTCAAGTTAACAACATGCCATTCATAAATCTGTGATATACATGTTCTCTTGGTTTAACAACTAAGGACAGTCAGGACATTAAAACGTCCCTCTCATTGTAACAGTTAACCGCTAATTGTGCTTGTTTTTCCACAGAACTGAAAGAGATGCAGAAATATGCAGGTACAGAACATCAATTAAGTAATTCATTTTCAGTGCAGAGAATAGCATGTGATGTTTACCTTTTCTACATTAATGTAGTGGACGTGACGATGGACCACAACACTGCAGGCCCATGGCTTATCCTCTCTAATGATGGAAAACAAGTGAGAAAATCGCCAAGGAAATTGAAGGTCCCAGATAATCCTGAGAGATTCACTAAGGATGTCTGTATCCTGGCAAAACAAGGGTACAACTATGGGAAACATTACTGGGAAGTTGGGTTACAGGAGAAATCAAACTGGGTTATAGGAGTAGCTTGCGAGACAATGCCTAGGAAGGAATTCATTTCACCTGAGCCTGAGAAAGGGTTATGGACTCTGTGTCACAGGGATGGCAAGGAATATCTGGCGTTCACAAAATATCCATGCCTTATTTTACCTTTTCCCCGATCCCAGAAAGTCAGTGTCTTCCTGGATTATGAGGAAGGCCAAGTGTCATTCTTTGATGTTGATGCAAAGTCTCACCTATTCACTTACACAGGGTGCAAATTCTCAGAGAAAATCTTTCCAATATTTGATCCTTGTGTTACTGCAGAAAGAAATGAAGTCCTTCCTCTTATGATTACTAAGGTGCAGGTAAATTAGTGACAATACACTCCATATGTAGTGTAGATCCAGCTACAGTGTACTGTATACGCTTCAACCTTAAGAACATTTGACAGTGCCCATCTAATTGATCTATCTTTCACTCTCATTTGGAATAGAGGCATCTACACAATGGGTGACATGGGACGTGGACTCATTTCAACAACTAGTTTACTTTGGGGGTCTGAAAATATCTGAAACTTTGATATCTATTGTTATACATTTTGCAAATATCTTGATTATATTCACCTGCCTTGATTGTGACAAAGTGAAATGTAATCCCAATTACTCTAATATCCATTTTTGAATTGTATATCAAATGGAAATACTGTATTTGTATCACTGTGCATAGTATCTTTAAAGCACCTACATTGTAATGATTAGGTATCTTGCAAATTAGCCAGGAAAAGTGACAAAATACATTTCTCAGTATAATCATTATTTTCTTAATGCGAACCAGTGTAAGAGAGATTGTTGATATACTGGTACATTAAACCCAGCCCCTAACACTGCTAGAATAATCCAAAGTGCAAGAAAGTATTTTTTTTTAAGCATACCTTATTTAAGTATTCAGACCCTTTGCTATGAGACTACAAATTTAACTCAGATGGATCGTGTTTCCATTGATCATCCTTGAGATGTTTAAACAACTTGATTGGAGTCCACCTGTGGTAAATTCAATTGATTGGACATGATTTGGAAAGGCACACACACACACACACGTCTATATAAAGGTCCCACAGTTGACAGTGCATGTCAGAGCAAAAACCAAGCCATGAGGTCGAAGGAATTGTCCGTAGAGCTCCGAGACAGGATTGTGTCGAGGCACAGATCGGGGAAGGGTACCAAAAAGTGTCTGCAGCATTGAAGGTCCCCAAGAACGCAGTGGCCTCCATCATTCTTAAATGGAAGAAGTTTGGAACCACCAAGCTTCTTTCTCGGGCTGGCTGCCCGGCCAAACTGAACAATCGGTGAAGAAGGGCCTGGGTCAGGGAGTTGACCAAGAACTCGAGGGTCACTCTGACAGAGCTCACTCCTGAGTTAATCTGTGGAGATGGGAGAACCTTCCAGAAGGACAACCATCTCTGCAGCACTCCAACAAATCAGGCCTTTATGGACGAGTGGCCAGACAGAAGCCACTCCACAGTAAAAAGGCACATGACATTCTGCTTGGAGTTTGCCAAAAGGTACCTAAGGACTCTCAGGCCATGAGAAACAAGATTCTCTGGTCTGATGAAACCAAGACTGAACTCTTTGGCCTGAATGCCAAGCATCACGTCTGGAGTAAACCTGGCACCATCCCTGCGGTGAAGCATGGTGGTGGCAGCATCATGCTGTCGGGATGTTTTTCAGCGGCAGGGACTGGGAGGATCGATGAACGGAGCAAAGTACAGAAAGATCCTTGTTGGAAACCTGCTCCAGTGCACTCAGGACCTCAGACGGGGTTGACAGTCCACCATCCAACAGTACAACGACCCTAAGCACAAGGCCAATACAACGCAGGAGTGGCTTCGGGACAAGTCTCTTAATGTCCTTGAGTGGCCCAGCCAGCGCCCGGACTTGAACCCGATCGAACAACTTAGGAGAGACCTGAAAATAGCTGTGCAGCGACACTCCCCATCCAACCTGACAGAGCTTGACAGGATCTGCAGAGAAGACTGGGAAATACCTCCCAAATACAGCTGTGCCAAGCCTATAACGTCATACCCAAGAAAAATAGTCTAATTGCTGCCAAAGGTGCTTCAACAAAGTACTGAGTAAAGGGTCTGAATTCTTATGTAAATGTGACATTTCAGTCTTTTTTAATACATTTGCAAACACTTTTTTTGCTTCGCCATTTTGGGGTATTTTATGTAGATTGATGAGTGAAAAAAAAGATTTATTCCATTTCAGATTAAGGCTGTAACGTAACAAAATGTGGAAAATGTCAAGGGGTCTGAATACTGTACGAATGCACTGTTTAAAGTATTGGGACATGGACACATTTGTTGTAGTTTTGGCTCTGTACTTCAGCCCTTTGGACTTTAAATTATACAATGACTGAGGTTAAAGTGCAGCTTCCATTTGGGGGCATTTTCGCCCATTTCGGTGAACTGTTTCGAAATTACAGCACTGTGTGCATAGTCCCCCCCATTTCACTTATATGTGTATTAAAGTATTTGGTCCCATATTCTCAGCAGGCAATGACTACTGTACATCAAGCTTGTGACTCTAAACTTGTTGTATGCATTTGCTGTATGTTTTGGTTGTTTTCAGAGTATTTTGAGCCCAATAGAAAGTAATGGTAAATAATGTAGTGGGTCATTTGAGTCGACATGCTACAATGATTATGATAATCCTGAATGAATCGTGAATAATGATCAGTGAGAAAGTTACAGACCGACAAATATATCCCCAAATAAGAGCTAACCTCACCTCTTATTGTAATGGTGAGAGGTTAGCATGTCTTGGGGGTATGATATGTCTGTAATTTTCTCACTCATCACTATTCATGATTTATTCAGGATTATCCTAATCATGGTAGCATCTACATTCATGTAGAAGTGTTTAGAAACATGCTCAATTCTTATTCACAATAAGTGAGTCAGATGACAATACATTCATGTACAATTCACCTCTGTTATAAATAAAATAATATAAAACACAACCAAAACAAAAGAGCAAATGCATCCAACAAATGTGTCGATTCACAATCTTGAGGTAATCATTGCCTGCTATGAATATGGGACTTAATACTTCAATTTTTACTACACGAGTGAATTTGTGAATTTGTCCCAGTACTTTTGCTCCCCTAAAATGGGTTGACTATGCGTAAGTCCTGTAATTTATAAACGGTTCACAAAATGGATGACAGTATGCACTTTAACCTCATAGTCATGGTTTGATTTCAAATCTAAACTTTTGGTGTGCAGGGACAAAAAAACAAAAAATCCCAATAATTACAGAGGGCATTGTATATTGTAAAGGCAGTTTCAATCAAATAATAGCCTACATGAAGTGATTGTATCAAATTGTAATTGTTGCAATAAAACCTTTTGAAGAATGTTGCTGAAATGATTTAGGGAAAACAAAGTGTATACAATATAAGTTTGGTCAAAAAAAAAAAAAAAACGTTTTAAACTCTTAAACTCAAAATGGGTGGGTCTAATCCTGGATGCTGATTGGTTAAAACCGCATTCCTGCCAGTGTCTATTCCACAAGTTACCACTGGCTAAAGTTATAAAGTTGAAATGCCTATTTACTCTGTTCCATCTCACTGCGCAATCCACTGTCTTATCAGCCCAGCCAGGCATTTTATTAACTTGATCTCCACTATGAAAAGCACCTAGACATTATCTCCTATTTCTTTTAGACTAGCATTTGGTTTTCATAAGCGGAAATTTGTATAAATCTTGCCGTCTGTCTCTCCGACAAGTTAGCCATAGTTGGCTAGCTAGCAAGCAAGGGATAAAAACATTGCCAGCCAGTATGGCAACGGAACATTTAGAACAAAGGACTGGGTCGCGTCCATAGCTACAGAACAAAAAGACTTAACGAGGCCTCCCGAGTAGCACAGCGGTTTAAGGCACCAGTCGTGTCTCTGGCACCCAAAACGATAGAACTAACAAACAGCTGGCTTGGGTAGAAACCTTAGATTTATGTCAGGACTAATATCTTGTGGAAGGATGAAATGGTATTAATAAAATAAGAAATGTCAATCATTATTTGAAAATGTTGGTAACACGTTGTATTAAAGTGATAACGCCCGAGAAGCCGGTGTTTGGAAGATACATGGGCACGGGTTGCCAGCCCTCGACTTCGTCTCGGGACTAACAACACACGAGCCAATATATCCTTCAAACACTGGCTTCTCGGTGTTGGGTTAGGTTCCGTGTCAATCATTTGCTTATTGGTGAAATCAGCAATCAGACAATATCTTTAAGTAAATCAATCATTAATTTATTAATGCAGACAGAAGTTGACAACGTGAACATAGCACGCATGTTTCCGAGTAAGTTCTGCACCCCACGTAAGGGCACAGCTGATTTTATACATGTGATCACTCCCTAGTGGTATGATCACCTACATCAATGTATGTGTGTATCAATAAGCTGAAGTTACTTTAAGGCAACCTAGTACAGTAGCTTCTCTGAATTTATTAGCATTGTCCACGGTCACACAATATCAAAATGTCAAAACCAGACAGTAGTTACTTCTCTTTATCTAGTGTCGGCTGACTCAGACCTAACCTGCAAGCACACTCTCGCAACAGCCAGGGCTAAGCCACTTAATATAATGTTTACATACCCTACATTACCCATCTCATATGTATATACTGTACTCTATATCATCTACTGCATCTTGCCATCTTATGTAATACATGTACCACTAGCCACTTTAAACTATGCCACTTTATGTTTACATACCCTACAGTACTCATCTCATATGTATATACCGTACTCTATACCATCTACTGCATCTTGCCATGCCGTTCTGTACCACCACTCATTCATATATCTTTATGTACATATTCTTTATCCCTTTACACTTGTGTGTGTGTATAAGGTAGTAGTTGTGGAATTGTTAGGTTAGATTACTTGTTGGTTATTACTGCATTGTCGGAACTAGAAGCACAAGCATTTCGCTACACTCGCATTAACATCTGCTAACCATGTGTATGTGACTAATACAATTTGATTTGATTTGATTTGAACCACACAGCCTAATATAGATTGCCACTGTACATTGCACAAGCTTAGTTAAGACGCATAGCAACAGTATCTTATTATAAGGCCTGCAGCAAAACATATGAATCTTAAGGTTCCCTTAATCAATAATGGGGAGGGTCTTTGGGACCCACCCCCTACATCGGGCATTATCACGTCAATATTAAACAGGGAGACAGTTGTAATAAAAAAGAGAAAATACAACTTCAAACATTTTTTTGGGGGACAATATTTTGTCTTTGATAAATAAAATCTTTAACATCAAAATAAAATAAGTCTCATCTGTCACTGTGAAATATAAGACAAAAAGTGGTTATTTTACAATTGGTAGGACTGGCTGATACAGTAGTAATGACTGGAATGTAATACATGGAAAATGGTATCAAACAACTTCTGATGGGTTAAGCAGAATTCCATCCAGGTCAGTGAGAGTGATAAGCCAATGCATTATACTTCTGAGAAAAATATTCCAGCACCGTGCAGGTGCTTTGCTTTATGCCTGTTGAAACTATACAACACACAGCACAATAGTAGGCATTATGCACCTTTTCAGTTTAACGAACCACCAATAATCTCCTAGAAGTAGAATAAAAATTTTACTACTTTAAAATGGAGAGAGCCCTCAATGGCTCTGGTCATACTGTCACATACACGGTAATGGCAAAGATAGGGATGTGTCCTCTTTACAACTTTAGGGTGACAGAACTTCTGAAGGAGTATGTATGCTTTGTAACTGATATAAAGTGAAAGTAAATAGGAAAGACAACAAATTCACAGGTAGGAACATTCCTTAGAATAGAATTACGTACTATCAACAGGTAACTGAATACTAAAATAACATACCCTTTTAGAAGTCTATGATTGTATTCTAATGTTCCTAAAGAATATGAGTACATGACCCCAAAAACAAATATATGCTTTCCTTTGTACTTGAGGGGAAAAGAAGCCTACATTCTCAGCCGTTATAAGACTGTTCTGATGTTTGTGATTTTCTTTGTCACATATTGTAATAAACTCAACAAAAAAAACATCCACTCACTGTCAACTGCGTTTATTTTCAGCAAACTTATCTGTAAAATATTTGTATGAACAAAACAAGATTCAACTACTGAGACAAACTGAACACGTTCCACAGACATGTGACTAACAGAAATTGAATAATGTGTCTCTGAACAAAGGGGTAAAAATCAAAAGTCAGTCAGTATCTGGTGTGGCCACCAGCTGCATTAAGTACTGCAGTGCATCTCCTCCTCATGGACTGCACCAGATTTGCCAGTTCTTGATGTGAGATGTTACCCCACTCTTCCACCAAGGCACCTGCAAGTTCTTGACATTTCTGGGGGAAATGGCCCTAGCCCTCACCCTCCGATCCAACGGGTCCCAGACGTGCTCAATGAGATTGAGATCCGGGCTCTTCGCTGGCCACGGCAGAACCCTGACATTCCGGTCTTGCAGGAAACCACACACAGAACGAGCAGTATGGCTGGTGGCATTGTCATGCTGGAGAGTCATGTCAGGATGAGCCTGCAGGAAGGGTACCACATGAGGGAGGAGGATGTCTTCCCTGTAACGCACAGTATTGAGATTGCCTGCAATGACAACAAGCTCAGTCCGATGATGCTGTGACACACCGCCCCAGACCATAACGAACCTTCCACCTTCAAATCAATCCCGCTCCAGAGTACAGGCCTCGGTGTAACGCTCATTCCTTCGACGATAAACGCAAATCCGACCATCACCCCTGGTGAGACAAAACCGCGACTCGTCAGTGAAGATAACTTTTTAACAGGCCCGTCCCGTCCAGCGACGGTGGGTTTGTGCCCATAGGCGAAGTTGTTGCCGGTGATGTCTGGTGAGGACCTGCTTTACAACAGGCCTACAAGCCCTCAGTCCAGACTCTCTCAGCCTATTGCAGACAGTCTGAGCATTGATGGAGGGATTGCGCATTCCTGGTTTAACTTTGGCAGCTGTTGTTACCATCCTGTACCTGTCCTGCAGGTGTGATGATCGCATGTACCGATCCTGTGCAGGTGTTGTTACATGTGGTCTGCCACTGCGAGGACGATCAGCTGTCCGTCCTGTCTCACAGTACGGACATTGCAATTTGTGAAGTCGTGACATACGACATTTGCCAAGCTTCTTGAAAAGGGTCATATATTAAGGTACACTAAAAATAAACAACAAGTATGTGGATACCCCTTCAAATTGGTGGATTTGGGTATTTCAGCCACACCTCTTGCTGACAGGTGTATACAATCGAGCACACAACCATGCAATATCCATAGACAAACACTCCAGTAAAATGGCCTTACTGAAGAGCTCAGTGACTTTCAATGTGGCACCGTCATAGGATGCCACCTTTCCAAGAAGTCATCAATTTCTGCACTGCTAGAGCTACCCTGGTCAACTAAGTGCTGTTATTGTTAAGTGGAAAAGTCTAGGAACAACAACGGCTCAGCCGCAAAGTGGTAGGCCACACAAGCTCACAGAAGACCGAAGAGACCGCCGAGTGCTAAAGCGTGTAAAAACCGTCTTTCCTCGGTTGCAACACTCACTACGGAGTTCCTAACTGCCTCTGTAGCACAAAAACTGTTTGTTGGGAGCTTCATGAAATGGGTT
Organism: Salvelinus alpinus; assembly: GCF_045679555.1. Lineage (NCBI taxonomy): Eukaryota > Metazoa > Chordata > Actinopteri > Salmoniformes > Salmonidae > Salvelinus > Salvelinus alpinus. Next base: position 21,883,849 of record NC_092116.1, read on the forward strand.
TCCATAGAAGAGCACCATGTGCAATGCCAAATGTCGGCTGGAGTGGTGTATAGCTTGCCGCAATTGGATTCTGGAGCAGTGGGAATGCGTTCTCTGAAGTGGTAAATCATGCTTCACCATCTGGCAATCAAAAACGCATTTTGATTTTTAAAAAATTGTCAAAGTAACCCGTAATGGCTCTCCTCTGAAATAGTGACCTGCAGCATATGCCTAGCTTCTTGAAACGGGTCAAATATGTTGTTAGCTTATACTTAAAATACCTATCCAGGCATTGTGAGGTATAAGGAGGAATGTGCCCCTGATCTGAATAGTCAAAAGACCAATTAGGCTGCGTTTACATAGTGAAAAACAATATCAGAATTGGTTTGCCTAACTGGTCATTTGAAAAAGATCTGATGTGATTGGTCAAAATACCAAATAGTGAAAGTGTCAGACCAAAAGCCAGAGTCAGATTATACATTCAGAGGGGAACTGCTGGTTCTAGATCTCCACTCCTACAACGTATGAAAACGGCCCAGAACATTTTGCAGTTGTATGTTTTTCTAATCAGTTTAACTCTTCTCTTTATCCATCAGTGCTTGCCATGGTTAAATAGTTCACATGTCAGCAAAGGTGTAGTCCTGAGTATGCTTCCCATGTTATTTTACATTTTGGGATTTGTGCCTTGTTCATAGACTGCTTACGCGGTAAGGAAACAAATATGTGATTTTGCAATTTGAGTGAACTATCCTTTTATGTTCAAATGATTTATATTTTTGCTAGAGAATTTTAGTTTCTATGACTTCATATAAAGAAATGTATACCTGTACCTCAAATGTTTAGATAAAAATGTATAATATTTTAAACTGTGACTTCTATTTCTCTCGGTCCTCCATTACTAAATCCAACACTACTATGCACTCTGTTCAACAGGAAAGGTAGCATTTAGCATTTAGCACAGTCCAGCCGACTGTGTCTGAAGTACAACCCAGTTGACTACTTTGAAACGGTGGAAGCCATAATTGGCACTGGCCATGATAAAACTTGCTTTGTGCTTTCAGAAGCATTCTAGAATGTGGCTGCCTTAATTGGGGAGGAAGCACTCATAGTAATAACTGAAACAGAATGGTATTAAACACATTTCCATGTGTCAATTCACTCCATTCCAGCCATTTATGAGCCATCCTCCCCTCACCAGTCTTCTGTTGGTGTAGCATTTTTACACTTTATTCATTTAGCAGACCCTCTTATCCAGAGCGACTAGGGTTAAGTGCCTTGCTCAAAGGCACATCAGATTTATTGTAGGCTGCATTTCATAACAATAAAATGTAATATAGGTCAAATGATTAAAATTACAAAATAATTGTTGAGCTTGTTATCCAAATCAAATGTTATTGGCCACATACACATTTAGCAGATGTTATTGTGGGTGTAGCAAAATGCTTGTTATTTATATTTACAAATATTGTAAATAACATTTTAGTTATTTACCAACGACACCATACTGTTTTCTAGTGAAATACAAAGATGGGGAGTATACAGAGTGTCCTTGAGAAGAAAGGATTCACTATCCTGAGGAAGGTAGAAAATGGTGACATAGCTACTGACAAAGTTGGTGGCAAGTTTGTCATTAAAGAGATACATCTGAATGAGGTACATTGATTTGAAGGGCGACACAGCTAGGCCTAATTTAGATACCTTTAAAAAGTAAAGGGTTTTACTTTAAAAGTAAAGGGTTTTACTTTATAAAAGGGGGGGGTCTACTAAGCTATATGGAATTGTTTTAAGTAGGTCATATGATGGCAAAAAATGTTGTTATGTGTTTCCAGTGTATCTATGCATTTAACTAAATTCACATAATGTACTAATGAGACTTGCTCCCTCTGCTAGAACACTTCCCCTTTGTCTTCGTGACTGACTCATGGTTCTGGACTTGCAGCCAAATGCTGTCGTTCTATATCCTGTTATTTAGCAGTAGACTGAACTAAGCTGTGAGAGACGAGCAAGACAAATGGTTTCGGTTCCTTTGAGAAACAGTGTTGCAGAAACAGACTTCACCACCAAGACTTATCTGAACATTTGGGTCACCAACCAGTGCTCCTCACAGCTATTGTTCTGTCATATATATATATATATATTTATTTTTAATTTTTTTTATGCCTAGATGTGAAGTTCTCTATATGGGGGATGTTGAGTGGTTCAGGACTGGTTCTGACTCACATTTTGGTGTACAGTACAAAGCACTCTGAACATCTTAGGGTCCCGTGCCTTATAGTTTTAGCAAGCCCTGTCTGTCTGCTCTCCGCTCCCACTCTCTAAGCGGAGCTGACTTGAAGTGTCAGGTTTCATATCCTACATTTGCATAGGGAGTGACAAGTCACATTTTATGGCCTATCCAGAAAAACAATAGATTTGCTCTTCTGAGCGACTGTGAGATGGCATGAAAGGTAACAGTCCAGCGAATCCAACAGTTGTGGTTTGATCTCGCTGTGATATTCTCAGACGGATTTAGAAACAGTAAGAAAACTTTCAGGGAACCATTGTAAACATTCACATTCTCAGAATCTCCATGCAACCTAAAGATGTATGTTTCCAGAACAGGCAATATTTTCCCGTTCAGTTTTAACAGTCAATAAACGTATGGCTTCTTTCCCAGAACCAATGGGAAACAAAACATGTATATTCCCAGAACTTCCAAAGAACCAGATGTGCTAGCTGGGCAGTTCCATATTGATATTATATAACAGGGAAAGCATTTAGACAAACATTGAGAGTACAGCATACTCCGTGTCAATCTTACCATCTTGTTGACACAGAGGACCACAATGGAAACACACCTTTGGGGTTTATGGTGTTTTATCCTTGATAAGGTTTAAAGGGGCAGTTAGTGGTTGAAACAGTAACACAACATACTCCCCACCACTGTTTCGGTAAAAAAGCTGAGGGATTGTGCTGGAGAAATGTAATCACTCTCAAACTGATAGTCAGTCCTTTCGTCCATAACTCTGTCTATCTATGATATCAAAATTGTATAGTTTTAACCATGTTTTAAGGGTATACAGTGTGTTCACATTTACTTTGTTGACAAACATTGGACTAAAACAAGCTTGTATTTTGGGTTCTGGGGCCTGTTGCACAAAAGTAGAATTAAGACATCCGGGATAAATGACTCAGCTGAGCTCAATGAAGCCAAAACATGTGCGTCCAGGCTTAATTGGTTGCACAAAGACCAAGCCAGGATGAGCAGACACGGATTCATTAAGCCAGGTGAAACCAATCCTGGATAGGTGCGCGCTCACGGCTCACTCAAATAGACCCCGCCACAGATCACAGATTAACTGATTTACCATGGCAACTAGAGCCGCGTACTTTTCCCCGTCGGAAGCACAAATCCTCATGGAGGCATACGAGGAGGTAAAAGATATAATTAAGAAGAAAGGCAACACCGCCACAGTGATAAAGCAAAGAGAAAAAGCGTGGCAAAGTATTGCAGACCGCCTGAATGCGTAAGTAGTGCACAATTACACACTCACCGCTCCGCTGAAACATCACAATTACAATTCAAATATTTAATTCACATCTCCAAAAATGCAGTTGTACTGTAATTATGAAACGGTTAAATTTTTAATTGAAATGCACTGCAGATATGAGTGAAATTGTGTAAAGTAACTCCATCACACTGTATAAAGCTATGATAAATTTTTTGATATTTTTACTGAAAACAAGACAAAAATACCAAGTAATTTTTTGCAGTGTGACTCCATTAAATGTGTGTGTGTGTGTGTGTGTGTGTGTGTGTGTAGATTAAACATGAACGGGCCAAAACGGACATGGCAGCAGGTCAAAATCAAATACAAGAACATTCTGCAGAATGGTATGGTCCCTGACTAATATTTAACAAAGCACAAGCATATATTGTACCCAGAAGGTGCCTGCTCACACATTGTCTGTACTGTTTTAGCAGTGAAAAAGAATACCCACAGACAAGGCACGGGTGGTGGGTCACCAAAGGCTGACCTTACCCCAGCAGAGGACATGGCCTTGGAGCTAAATAAAGGCAGGCCCGTCTTAGAGGGGATCCCTGGGGGGAAAGAGACGAGCATAGGTTCCTCCCAAGATGCCACCCGCTTCATTCAAGGTATGTCCTTCCATCTCTACATGGGATACAACCACATTCATATTGAATCAATTTGGACTGTCTGACTTTGGTTTACCTATTGCCTTGCAGTGTCTGGCAGCACTGTGTTCCTGTTAGAGCCACCAGCACAAGCACCAGACGATGCTGATCCAGTGAGTACTCCATCAAAGGCATACTGTAGGCCTGGCATGTCTTGTCTACTAGCTTCAATATGAATCCGATTAAATGTGATAGGGTGAAGGCCCCAGTGCAGCAGCAACAGCACATGATGGAGACGATGATGAGGAGGAGACCATCTCTCTGGATTCCAGAAGGCATGAGGTATCATGTTAAGACTGTGAAAGTACTATTTACTCTACAATGGTGAGGAGTCCTCATCAAAATCAAAAAATCTAATTTCTTTTACAGGACCCAGATGCTATACAGTGGGAAAACCAGCCTGGCAACATAGTGCGTATTAATAAAAGGACACCACATCCTGCCAAATTCCAGCTGCGCTAATTGTATTGTGTTCACAGAGCTCACAAGCTATCAGAAAGTTGTATGGCAACCACCTCCGGCGCCAAATAGAACTGGCAGACATAGACATTCAGTACAAGAAGAAAAAGATGGAAAATCTTGCACTGGAGTCCGAAATAAAAAAGAGGACAATTAGGAAACTGGACCTTGAAATAAAAAAACTTGAGAGGGAGGTGAGATATGCCTTCAATGTACACTGTATGCTAACTGTAACACAAATGTATTAATCATTATTTTTCTTTCCTCCCCCAGCTCCAAGAAGATGACACAGCTCAAAATAAAAATTAGGTATATTCTCGTAAAGTCAAGTGAGCCATGACATATGAGCTCTTATTGTGAGCACACAGGACGGTGGCATCTTTCTAAGGTTTTTTTTATTTTCCCAGCAATCAGTACAACCAAGTCATCGTTATAAGGCATCGCCCTCTTTTGCCCACCCCCCCACCCCCCCAGCCCCCAGAGTGCCACCAGCCATGGACTGGGACAATCCGGCAATCTTCCCTGATGACGACAGTGGTTGGCTGCTGAGGGACCAATATGTGTTGAATTATTTTAGTTAGTATGTGTGCTTTCAATTTTGGTTAAATATGTCCTGCGGTGGCAGAGGAATTTGGTTTTTTTTGGGTTCGTTTTTTGACGAATTTGGCCTCTTATGATGTTTGTGCGGTATACTGTGTGTAATACAAGGCTGCAGGGAGGCTACTGCATCCATTCATTTGTCTGTTCAGTTGATGTGTATGGATTTGTCCTGCATTTATTTTAGTGTGCAGACATGCAGGGTGTGTTATATACAGACCTTTGAATGTGTATGTATCATTTTGTATAATATGCTTGGATTCTGTGCTTTCCATCTTGTAGAGTCACTGTGACTTCAGTTTCGAAAGGAGCTGATGGTTTACCTGCTTTGTTTTGTCCTTATTCAATAAAGGAACATAATGTTACACATTGTGTTTTTATATTCATATGGAATGTGTATTTGTTTATATGACAGAGTACTAGGGCCACACTGAAGAAAAAGGATAAAGTCATACATTTATGAGGCTGGTTCTTTCTGCAGAAAAGCTACATATTGTTTTTACAGTTTTGATACTTATGACAATGTGATACTTAATATTCTGGCACATCAGCATGTCTTTGTTTATGAAACCATACTGAAGTACAATTTCACGAAATGCCCCACATCTGTCATTTTAACAACTGTCCTCCTTTAAAACAACTGGTTACAATATTATGACTTGTGTTTTTTTCCCCTCTGTGGCCCTAATATTCTATCATTTTATATATAGCCTTATAGTCTATGGGAAACTGTAAATTATCTAATGATAGCAACATCATCTAAAAATCATTTTTTATCCAAAATCATTGAAATTAATGATCACAAACGTTTAAATAATAACAGTGGGTCTAGTTATATGTGATAACAATGTATAGTGAGCAGTGAAATAACTATTGGTTTCCATTTGTGGTGACTGCTGACTGACATTAGGGATGAGATTAAATAGATCCTGGAATTTAGCCTGGTCTGGAGCAGGCTAGCTCCACAGAATAAATCTCCATGGTAATTTATACCATAACATATCCTCCTGCCCCCTATCCATCTTTAGTGCAACCGGATTACGGATCAATTGAGCCAGGATCACCAAGATATCCTGGCTTAATCCCTTATCCTAGTTTTGTGCAACAGGCCCCTGATCAGGTACTGTTGAACTAAGTTCATGAGTCATAGGTTATATTTTTCAAGAATCAACAGGTATATACTGTATGATTAATTTATTAATTTAAGTCCAAAAATGGATATAACAACTGCATATTGCCCTTTTAATGTATGTGATGTTGTCTCCTACCATTTTAAATGATCAATACAATCCTTTTTTTTTTTTTTTTTTTTTTTTACATTAGAGTCCTTACCTGTGGTTGTATGCCTCTTCAGTGTAGTGTTATCTCTGAACAGGAGGTGCGTTCAGTTCGCTTGAACGTTTGCTACGTTGAGGAACTATTTGCACTGAATGACACGTTTCCCCCAAAATGTTTTTTGTACATTCTTGAACAGACTTTTAGGTATGTTTTCTCCCGTTCGGTGGGTGAAGCAATGAGTGGCGTATTTAAACGGAAGTGGCCATGTTAACGGCGTTCCCCAACCCACAATCCAAACACTCCCCGATTTTCAATTGGTCATTCAGGTCAGCACTGTTTCTGTTTAATTTAAAAACGTACTGAACGCAGCCCGGGACAAAGCGTTACAAAGTTTTCATTCTGTGTCCTGTACGGTGAGACCAATGGTTGCTGAGCACATACCCATACTAAAAACTTCCAGGGACGTGGTTTTTTCATGAAAGAGGGAGGAGTTTACCAGTCTTCAAAATGCCACCTGAACTCAATCAAGGAAATTCATCAGATTGTGTTTTCCCCCCAGAAGTGGAAGATAATTGTTTCCTTGTGAGCTGTGTTCTGCATACATAGACAGGTGAGTTTCAAAGGAATACCTTTGTCAAATGTGATCTATGCCGCACTATCCCCACATGGCATTCACAAGGCCCTTAATTTCCCACCAACTGAGTCAAACAAATGGAACTCTTGACAACTTTTAAGCACTTGCGTCCATGTGCAGCCTATATTTGTTAGATTACAACATAAGGACTTTACAACATTTTTGGTGTAACATTGTAACCATTTATTGCAACAATCGTTTGTCCACCTGTGTTTGTGGTCACAGTTTTGCGGGTGCGAGCACACGTCACCATCTATTATGTCGGTGACGCTGGTAAAATCAAAGATTGTCATATTTTGACAAGATGGTCGAGTGAATGTTTTAATGGAAATGCATGTTCTCAAAGATGGAAGGCAGGAGAACGTGCGATCAGGTGGGGCTATTCTTGCCAATGGGGCAGAAGCATGTGACCAATGGGTCATAGAGATAGAGGACTCATCTTTGTATCGCTGCCATTAAAGGATCTGTGATAACATGGACAGTGCCAATGACGCTTGTCTCCACTTTAAAATCGTCCTTTTCTTTCTTAATTGGCTGATTGTTCCTAACTTGTATGAATCTTATCAGTTGCCTACTTTAAAATGGTGGAAGCCCTTTGTGCTCCTGAGTGGCGCAGTGGTCTAAGGCAGTGCTAGTAGGTGTCACGACAGACCTGGGTTTGATCCTGGGCTGTATCACATCCGGCTAAGATCGGGAGTCCCATAGGGCAGTGCACAATAGGCCCAGAGTCGTCGGGGTTAGGGGAGGGTTTGACTGGGGGGGACTTTACAAGTAGGCCGTCATTGTCAATAAGAATTTGTTCTTAACTGACTTTTATATGGGTTAAATATTATTGCCATTTAAAAAAAAATGATGTCCATGAGTCTCTCTATGACAACGGGAAACTCTGATCTTTTAATTTTTGAAATTCCACAAGCGTCCACTTATCAGTGCATATGTAACCACCGAGCCATTGTGAAACTTCGATTCAATCAAATATATCTTGCGTCGCAAATTAGCAATAAAATGTTTTGTTTTCCAAATTCGACACTCTTATTGACCTCCATACAAACATTATTTACCTCATGGGTTTATTTTCGTGGACAGATTTTCCTCTCGCTTTGCCTCTTCCTCTGGTAAAATGCATTGGTTTATTCAGTTTCAGATTATTGTTATTCGTTCATGCTTACATTATTTATGTGGTTTTACATGTTTAACGGTGTCTATTTTCATTTTGTCATGTGCGTCTCGACTGGTCTCTGTGTAGCCTAAAACCTATTGAGGAGAATGGTTTAGCCTGTTTTGGGAGTGTAAATTCAGGCTATACTATCAACTTCTATTTATGACAACCTGTACTTGGAAGCTCTTGTTATGAGCGTTTGTCAAATGTGAGCTATGCTGCACCATCCCCAAGTGGAATTCACAAGGCATTTTAGTCTAACGCTGTGTTTGTAACGATATGGGAGGTGGGAATATACCATTTTGTGAAGTGTCAACTACTAGTTGGATGCATTCACGTTATTTGAACTCGTTGAGAAACAGACTGGCAAATTGCCACCAAGCTCCATAAACTAAAAGTACAGCTATCATGCTTGTAAACAAGTTGGCATAAAACATATTAATATATTGCTTTTAAACATGTTGCATTTAGCTACTGAAAATGCAGTTAAATGTAATTTCCTAAATTGGTGACATCAGCATGTGGGAGCTCAGGATGAAAGACTAGTTTCCCACTAGTAATATCCAGTTGGAGGGCCTTTCAAGTGTATTTAATTCTTAACGTGTGTTGTAAACTCCCACTTGGTTACGAAAGGAGAATGATTCCCTTGCCACTGTCAGACATATAAATTGAACTCTTGACAATCTGAAGTTTGTAGCACTTGCACGCATAGCCTATAGTTTGTTTCTGAGGTAGATTACAACATACAGCACAATCAATTTTTTTGTAAAACACTGTCTGTTTACTCCAATTAGGGTAGTGGTGGTAGGATTAGTGGAAAATATATTTTAAAAAATGTGTGTGCGTGTAACATATACGCCGGGAGTCAGGAAGCAGGTGCAGAATGTGAGTTTAATAATGAAACGATACAAAAGAACAAACATAAAGCATACTGAACGTGAGATGAAACCACAACACCACCTAATGACTACTCCCCCTTTATTTATCCCTCAGTTGTTATTAGTCATTAGGTGGTAATCAGAGAGCGAATGATGATTCGGTTTGTGTAATATAGATGCCAGGTCCGGTGATTAGTGGACCGGTGACGTCGAGCGCCAGAGGGAGCGTGTGTGGATTGGAAATGATGCAGACAATTACATTGATGGAGGCCAAAACATATCTGCAATATTAAAGCTGATCTACCCCCTATAAAAAACGAATATTGTAACCATTTATTGCAACAATTGTTTATCAATTGTTTACAAAGTTACATTTCATTGCCAACCAGTTTATTTATATATATATATATATAACTGGTTGGCAATGATATATATATATACACACACACACACACTAGATGACTGTTGGGGGTGCTGTGTTTAAGCCACTGCACCTCCATATTGGTATTTACCCACCATTATAAAAACATTTTGGAAGGTATAGAAAAGCATTTGTTAATGTCTACATTCATTTTTGCCACATTAATTCTAAGACACTGTAATAAATACTTTTTAAATTAAATTGTGAGCTAAACAAAATTAACAAATGGGTAAAATTGGAGATTACTAATGTTACTGTCCCCATGACGACAAATTAAATTTTGTCCTTAACCTTTCATTGAAATATGTTAGAATTTTAATTAATTCCTATGGAGGACTGCTCCTATCGGGGAGTGCCAATATGGCCTTACTGTGGCTTCAAAACCTCAATAGCCAATACATGGCATGAGCAAGCCAGCGTGTATATACATTATTGTTGCCAACCTGTGTTTGTGTTCCTGTCTCATGTTTTGAGGGTGCGTGCATCACCTGTCTTGGTGACTCTGGTAAAATGCAGTGGTTTATGCAGTTACTGAATAATTGTAAAATTCGATATATTCACTCAGGCTTAAGTCAGTGACTGCCGCAATCATTATTCATGTTGTCTTCAATGTGTAACGAACAGTGCTTGACTTGGACTGAAATAGGTGCCTTTACTCATGTTGGGTGCTGGTACTGTTTATTGGAAGGACAACTATTTCAATCCTATTGTAAGTAGCTACAGGTCATTATTTAATTTAAATCTGGAAACACTGGGCAGTTACTTTAAGCGAATAGGATCTAGTTAGGAGGGCTTGAACTAACAGAACAAATATGGTGAAAAATACGAGTTTTATTTACAGTGCAGCCCAGTGATAAGAGTGCATGTAACAAAAATATGAATGCAAAATGACCGTTGAAAAATACAAAACAGTAGAAATAGTCTACCTTGGACACACAAAGATTTGGATAACCTAAAAATCAGACCTAACTCACTCAGCTGAGCATATAACAAGAGCTTCAACACACATGAATGGAAGTCTGCATGTGTAGCCTGAGCTTGAACAGGTACTCCCAAAAACCTAGGCCTATAGGCTATACAAAGACCAGTCAAAACATGCATTACAAAATGCTAACAGACACCGTTACCAATGCTCGGCATGGGCAGGAGCTCACCAGAACTGAGTACCAGCACCTCAAATGTTCAGCTTTGGCTTGTGTTGCTCTTATAAATTATACTTTTAATATAGTGGAACTCCTGCACCTAAATATAATAATAATAAAAAAATGGTTGGTATGGTTAAAAAGCAGATTCTCTGTTTGAATAGTTGTATTTTATATTTAACCTTTTAACTAGGCAAGTCAGTTAAGAACAAATTCTTATTTACAATAAGGTCTACCCCGGCCAAACCCGGATGACACTGGACCAATTGTAAGCCGGCCTATGGGACTCCCAATCACAGCCGGATGCGATGCAGCCTGGATTCTAACAAGGGACTGCAGTGATGCCTCTTGCACTGAGATGCAGTGCCTTAGACCGCTGTGCCACTCAGGAGCAATATTGGAGGCTGTGGAGGGAAGGGTGGCTCATAACAATGGCTAGAATGGTCGAATGGCATTTGATACCGTTCCAGTCAAGCTATTAACATGAGCCCGTCCTCTCCAATTAAGATGCCGCTATCCTCCTGTGGTGTGTGCGTACCCCTAACAATAGAATGGTGTGGGCATATATCGTCATAAATGGTAATGCAACTAGACTGCCGATTGACCAGCTCATCCCCCTCTGGGCTGCTGATTGGCCAACTCATTCTCCTTAGGGAGATGACATGTTCTGAGGAAATGGCAAAACAAATGTACTGTCTTTGAGATACAAGTTTGAAGTGTTTTTTTTATTTCAATTTATGCGTTGGCAATGTAAGTTTACATTTATTTGCATATGAGGTAACAGAATATACACTTTTGAAAGTGGAATTTTCTCTGGGCAGTTACTTTAAGTCACTAAAATGTTTGCTACCTTACCATAATTTTGGGACAGATGTGAATGTAAACAATAGGCTGAACAACTTGCCAGTTTCTGGTTGTCTCCAACCTTATCATGTTCACTATTCACATTACTTTTTGTCAATGCAATATTTACAGGCTAGTCGTGTTTAGACAGGCAGTCCAATTCTGATCTTTTCATTAATTGATATTTAGACCGATTGTATCAGCTGTAAAAAAATATCTGATGTGATTGGTCAAAAGACCCAATTAGGGGGGGTTATCGGAATTGGACTGCGTTAGACTAATTCATGTGCAACTTAAATTTATTTCGATGTTTTCTAACCGGTTGTCCCCAGCTTGAAGAGATGGCGTCTTACAACGCCATGTCAGAGGACCAGTTCCTGTGCTCTATCTGTCTTGGTGTTTTCACCAACCCAGCCACAATTCCGTGTGGACACACCTTTTGCAAGCCTTGTCTCGAGGATGACTGGAACAGCAGTGGAGACTATGCAGTCTGTTCTGTGTGCAATACGAGGTTCACACCTACCCCCACCATCCAGGTCAACATAGTCCTGAGAGACCTTGTGGAAAGCTTCAAGGGGGCGAGGAGAAGGGGCGGTGCGGCCGTAGACAGGCCCGCTGTGGCTCCGGGAGAGGTCTCCTGTGACGCGTGCTTAGGATATGGGATGACCAAGGCTGTCAAGACCTGCCTGGTGTGTATGTCGTCGTACTGCCTGGAGCATGAAATGGTTCACAATGCCCGGTTCTCCAGGCATCAGCTGGTCAGGCCCCTGGCTAACCTGAAGAAGAGGATGTGTTTGAACCATGAGAGGCTCCTGGAGCGTTACTGCCGCACCGACAAGACCATGCTGTGTGGGGTGTGTGACACTCACCAGGCGCCGGCACACCAGGTTGTGTCGATGCAGGTAGAGTTCTTGGCTCAAAAGGTAAGAATTAGTTTTGGCGCAATGGTTCCTCAATCCAGGGTTGTATTCATTAGGCACCAAACGGAAGCAAACTGACTGAAACCGAGAGGGACTAGCTGAACTTGTCCAATAAATGCTTGTTTCTGATGTGAAATGTTTCCCTATGATTTCCTTTGATCCTGGTCCTTATTTGTATTCATTAAGGCACACCATATCAAAACATTTTGGAACGGAACATTGTTCAAGTAGTCCCTCACGTGTTTCATCCATTTAAAAAAAAAATGTATTTAGTTTGGTGCCTAATGAATATGCCCATGGGGACCGTGTGTGTTTTTTTTTGTTCCATCCCAGCACTAATGCTAACACTTATGGTCTTCACTTCAGGCTCAGCTGACTGAAGCCCAAGCAAAGGTAAAGGAGAAGCTGAAGGCCACTTGGAAAGAAGCAGAGCAATTCAACTCTTTATTCCATCACTGCAAGGTGAGTTTTTTTTATTTGAATTGGCTGTAGTCACGCCTGTTGTAATTGTGCAGTCTTTTGCCATAGCATTCAATTGTAAAACATTCCAAGAAACCTCACATGGGGTTACAAAGACTGCACTTGGGTTAGTCACTGCTTCAGGGCATCTGCTTCCATTGTTGTGCCTACTGAGAGAATCTATTTTGCCTTAGGATGTGTTCAGGATGGTGTAATGCTTTGGAACATTCAGATAGAAATGTGTTGTGTAGAACATGCTGATTGAGATTAAATGATTGTCCATCTATTGTATTTCTATCTGGAACTTTCAGAAGTTATCACATCAATGAAAACACCTCCTAGATCTGTTTGGTGTACTTGCCCCCTTGCAGGATGTAGCGAAGAGCCAGATCCGGTTTGTGAATGGGTTCCGACGAGACCTGGTCAGCCAGGTGGGGCGGATTTGTGATCGCTACAACATTGAGGCCTGTAGGAGGGTGGATGAGATGAAGAGCACAGCTTCCCGTCGGAGACGTGTGCTTGAAGATGACATAACAGCTCTGACGAGTAGAGGTGCCGAGCTGGAGCGGCTGATTGGCTCCTCAGACTCCTTTGCGTTTCTTAATGTGAGTCATTGCAGCCGACTTGAGTCCAGAGTGATTTATCTGCAAATCCCCTTGCATCCATAAATAACTTCTCATTGTCACAATTGACTAATTATGCATCATGGTTTTGATGCTCTCGAACATGGCCATTGGCTGCACCCTGAATCGCTTCCACTTCTCCCAAAGTGTTTTCTTGAATTACACTCCAAGTCACAGATGTAGCTATGTTGGAAACTTCCTACAGCCAATGCTTACAAAAATCGAATGCTTTTAAATCCAAGAAGGGTACAAGTGTGGAGAATCTAAACACGGCATTGTTGCGGGTCAACTTGCTTCTATGTTCAACCCCATTCATTCCATCTCTCTCTTTTGTTCCTTCTCCTTTTAGATTCTTCCCTCTCTCCCTTCTGCTATTCCAGATGGGGTCAGAGGACAATGCAGCATCAACATCCCCCCAGACCTACTGGGAAACCTTCTGAATACCTTAATGAAAGCCATGGCCAAACTACCTAAGATGGCCTACTTGTCTACAAATGGCTATGCTCTCCCAGGTCTTTTTTCTCTCAGTCTGATGTAGTCAGTTCAGCTTTTAAGATCTTAAAGGCTGCTTTTACACAGGCAGTTCTAACATGTTTTCCAATTATTGGCAAAAATATGGGTCACGTTCCCCTGCTCAGGCGTTGCATGCATAAACCAATGGTTGCTTGACTGTCGTCGGGCAGCAGTCGAGTGACCCACCACCTGGATTCGGGCCTATATTGCAAATGGTGTGATTTAAAAAAATAAAATAAATAAAGGTTTTACATTGGATAAAAGTAGACTCTTTAAGGATTCACATGTGAGGACATGTGCTAAACTGAGAGAATACAGTAATGTAGTAAACAACCAAACATTTCAAGACTAAAAGTAGTGGCCTATATAATAAGGAAAAACTCCAGGTCTTGGCCTATATCCTAATCTGACTTTGGTGCAAGGTCATGTTCTGCACATTACCATCTCTGGTAAACACTGACTTTACACCTACTGTATCCTGTGCATGTGATAAACGGTACAGTGAAATGGTTACTTGCATAGTGGAATATTTTGTTTAGACATGTAGCTAGCTAAACAATGAACCGTAATCTGAACTCTTAATACCATGCATGAATCTGCAGGTAGCTAAAGCTAACCATGTAAGTTCAAAGTTAGTTACCTAGCTAAAAATGTGGCTATGGCTGGCAATGCAAGTGGCCTACTTAGATGCAATATTATTTGTAACATAGATCATACATGCGTACGTAACGTTAGCTAGCTATTAGTATGGAGATAAGTACAACAGCCTCCTGTGTTCTCTTTTCGACTCGCCACATTTGGGACTCATCTCTGCTTCCACTGGGCATTCCACCGATTTTTAAAGACACTTAACTTCTTCCGTGACAACACTGTTGATCACCTTTTCTTCTGATGACAGTGATGGGGGAATATTCTACAACGTCTGGTTCAATTAAAATGTTTTTACCTAAATCTGGTATTTCCTAATTGTCTTTTCTTTTTTTTTTTTGTCAGTCAGCATGGCGCGTTAGTCCTCCAGAAAGTAGTCATCACATTTCCCACTGATCTTTGTCTATAGCGCTATTAACTTCAGGTCAGAAATGCAACACATCATGATATATTTTTTTTTTATTAAAGTGCAGTAATAGGGATTATCCACACATACTAAGCAGGTCATGTTATAGACAGAAGTATGCTACATGGCAGACCTTTCCAAATGCATATTTCGGAATTTTCAGTCCATCCATTATCTCAGCCAATCATGGCTAGTGGGATGGTTCCTGTATTTTGTTTCTGTGGCCAAACCAACTGCGGTCATAATTTTACTGTATTTGTATTTACAGATCACATACAAGTTTGTTTTATTAAGGCACATGAAATTTCCCATGTTCCAGAAGGCAGTTCTACCAAAACAAATTGGAGAAAAAAATATATTTAATGCCTAGCTTCTTGAAACAGGTCACATATGTCATTAGCATATATTTAAAATAGCTATCCAGGCATTGTAAGATATGGCATGTGTCTGCAACACCTGGGCAGAGGAATGTGCCCCTGATCTGATTAGTCAAGACCAATTAGGCTGCGTTTACACAGGCAAACCAATTCTTATCTTTTTTTCACTAATTGGTAATTTGACCAATCAGCTCTGAAAAAGATCTGATGTGATCAGTCAAAAGTAAAATGAGTGGAAAAATGATCAGAATTGGGCTGTCTGTGTAAACGCAGCCAAAGAGTCAGTTTATACATGAAGAGTGGAACAACTGGTTCAGCACTCCTACTCTGACATGTGAAAATGGGCCCAGATGCACAACATTTTGTGGTTGTATGTTTTCCCCAAAAATGTTTAACCTTTTTTTGTTTATCCCACAGAGATTGCCGTGGTTAAAGAGTTCACAGGTGAGGGAAGGTGTAGTCCTGAGTCTGCTTCCCATGTTGTGTTTTATATTTCGTATCCACCCAGCAGATTTTGAATGATTCTGGAAGGTGGATTGCTAACCACATCACAGAAGGCCGGTGAGAGAGGACTGATCATAATAATAGAATGGAGTAAATGAAATGGTATCAACCAGATGGAAACTACGTGTTTGTTTTATACCATTCTGTTCCACCGATTTACTATGAGCCTGTCCTTCCCAAATGAAGGTGCTGCCTGTAAACCTCATGTATCGTATACTTTGACCTTAACCCTTACTGAACTTGTTTATGTACCAGGGACAAATATACACTTCTCTATAATGGCAAAGGTGCATAAAATGGAGGAATTCAGCTATGAAGTCATTGTTTTAGCACTACCCACAGAGGTTTTTAAACTATGGTGTTCGACATGATTCAATGTAAAAATTAACACAATCTACTTTAGTGTTAAAAAAATAAATGTCTTTGGAGCTGGAATTGGATCATACTGTGCTAATGATTTAATTTTTTTTAAATAACAGCAATGTACAATATGGCAAAAAGAGGAATTTGTGTCTGCTATTGGATTGAAATGAATACAACCACTGATCATAAAGTTGTCCTCTACCCAGACCCCCTCCCAAAATGAACCCTTACGTAACCTTGGGTCTGCCGGCCAAATACCTATAATTAGGAACAATTGATTGTTGCGTTCCTCTAGCCCTACCTTTCTCTTCTCCTCTCAGTTGAGGTGACTCCTGACCCCAGCACAGCCCACCCATCACTCCTGTTCAAACAGGCGTCACGTGAGATCCGAGTGGACCGGCGCAAGATGGGCCAGACGTTTCCCCTGTCTGCTCAGCGCTTCACCCAGGTGCTGTGCGTCCTCGCCCCCAAGGGGTTCAGCAGCCACCGAGCCTACTGGGAGGTGGAGGTGGAGGTGGAGGACTGGACTTCCACGGCATCTGGTGTGTGGTGCGTGGGTGTGGCAACTAAATCCTCCATGACATCACGAGGGGTGGATCTCACCCCCGAGAAGGGGTTCTGGGTCCTGGTACACCACGGGGGAAAGCTTTGGCCCTCCACCAACACAACACCTGTGGCTGTCGGAACACAAAGGAGAATGGTATGTTGATGGCACAGTTGGACAGAGGGCACTTGGCCCAAAGTGCTCTCGAGTATAATACACCTCTATGAATAAATAAATACAACTATACTTTAAATGTTCCTCACCAGGAGAGGGCACACTCACACTGGAATATTTGAACTGGGGAAAAGGTTCTCTCATTTTGATTCATGCATGTCTTTTGGAGCTAGCCTTTAGTGTCATGATGAATGTTTGAAGATACAAGTTGAATATTTCTAATGTTTGATCACTCAATATGTGGCATAGATATGAGTCAAACATTTTATTCTAGTCTCAATTTTTTTTTTTTTTTTTTTAATAGAATAATTTTGGTCATAAAGTCCAAAACTGATATTTGCTAAATGGGGAAGAAATGTGTATCACAGAATGAGGGGGTACTGTAGAAGTTCTCCATGGGTTTATTTCAATCCTGCCCACAGCTGGCATCACTCAAGTTGGCTGCAGCTGAACACGACCCGATCGTAATGCCCGTGGTCAATTTGGTTTGACAGTGGATATCCCTATGGGGCTAGTTGGAGACCATCAGTAAATTACACTATGTACATGGGACAATATTTTAAAAGGTCAATAGCTATTTATTTTTTTACTTAACCTCAAACCAACTATACATTATAGAAATGTGTATATACATCTTGAAACCATTTTAATGAGACAACTAAAAGGTGTGTAACATGAAGATATTGTTCCACTTACATTGTCTAAGTTATCCCTAACTAGCCCCACAGATTGGCTATCCAAAGTCAAACCAACTCTGTCACGGTAGCATACCAGCTGACGGAAGCTTAATGGCGAAAAGTTGGCTGGCTGGCTTGCTAGCTAGTCTACTTCCAGACATGAGCTGGTTAGACACTTTCAAGTTTTTTAGAAGGGTGATTTGACTGTGGGTTTTGGCAGGGAAAGTACAAACGCTTCCCTCGTTCGAACACACACAAACGTGCGCGCACTCGAGATGCCCACATAAAAGCATGCCTCCAAAACCCAAATCCTGATCTGTTGCATTTCATAATGAGAAGAGTTGAAACGGAGGCAAAATCCGGAATCATATCTACGCCTTTAAATTCAAGTCAAATGTGTTTATTCCGGAGGGGCAATTTTATTCAAATACAGTTAGTTTACTTTATTAAGTAACTATTAATAAATGTATTTTATACTTTACAGGCACATGTGGGTGTGTACTTTGACGGGCTGGAGCGGCGCCTGTCTTTCTACAACGTGAATCTCGGTCTTCACCTCTACACATACCACCACGTGCCAACCAATGAAAGACTCTTCCCTGTCTTCAGCCCTAATTTCTTCAGTCCTGGAGACAACCCCGCCAACCACGTCATGATTGTTAGACCCCTCACTGCCACAAACCACCAACGTGGATGATGATGCTCAGTGCCAGTCCAAGCCTTTTGGGGGAGAATTCTGGTTAAGATTACTTAACTTTTTTTTGTGTTTGTTTTCTTGTCAATTTTTTTTAATCCAGTTAAAAAATATATCTGTTTTTAAAGATGTCTTAATAAAAGTTATTTTTTATTTTTTTACCTCAAGCTCCTTATTGTTGCATGTAGAAAACCGATCTCTCCCTTCCCGTTTAACAGGATTGTATAGTGGCATTGCCTTATTCTCATTTAACGTGAGCTGAATTTTTTTTTTTTTAAAGAAGGATTTATCTTTGCTTCCTCTGTCCTTGTTTTCGCAATGAATCTTATTGGAGGAGGTCTGAACGAGTGATCTTGGGTCTTCCCCTCTAATGGAGTTGAGGAGACCCAGGGGAAGATCTCAATTGCATACTCCTCGTGTCCTCTCTAGTCTCATTCTCAAAACCCATTGGATGAGTAAGCCAGGGGTCCCTCCCCTCTGACCTTTTCCTCCAATCGGGTTTGAGGAGACTACGTGAGGGGTATGAAATTGTGTTCTTTCCCAGGATGGAGGAAGCAAGGGTTGACTGCTAGTAATGTTTTCAGACAGCCATGGTTTAGGCACATGCAGTGCTAGACTTGGGCAGGAGCTCACAGTAACTGGGTACTTGCAAAGATGATGGTGGGGGGGATGGTCACAGTAGACAGTCTTTTCTAAAACTACTCCAAATTCATTGGTGATTTGTTCAGAATGTTGCAGATGGTAAGAGGGCAATGTTTTTTAAATCTGGGCTGCATTCCACTTCTCCAAGTGTACTTGAGCATTCATGTATTTGAACGCATTGGATTGGTGTAAGCATTGGCTGGAAAGTTTCCACCTTTGTTAAATCTGTAACTGGGAGTGTACACTTCGGGAGGAAGGAGACATTGTTGGCACTCAATCATGACTGGGAGTATGCAAGTGTAAGCGACAGAAGGGTTGGGAATGGGGATGCTGCCTAGGTAATTTCTTTCTTCATCACCTCAACTTTCCTCCATTTTACACTCAATGTTGATTTTAAATTTACACTGTATATGAATGCACAAACCATTGACCAATATAATTCTTACAGAAGTTATGGCCCTGGGGAGTAGTGACTGGAGTAGTGAACAATTCCAGACTGAGCAATTTAACTGTCTTTCAAGCAGACTATTTCTAGAGGAGGCCATATCTGATAATATAATAGTGTGTTGGTCAATGCCATGTGAATCTTGACCCAAAACCCATATCTCTTGTGACTTCACAACATTTGCAAATATTTCCATTCTGTGTTTAGCGCCAACTGATGGCAATGGAGTGAAATGACAGACTCGTGCGTAGGCTACTTCAGTGTGCAGTGTCACACAGGTATATCTTGACTTAATCTGGTTAGTTTTTGTAATGTTTTCATAGAAAGGAACAAATTACAATCCATTATAGCCTAGGCCTAATTGTGACAATTCTGACAACTTTGCTTAGGCTTCTGGAGTGATTGTGATGTTGTGGTATTGGGGTTGAGTAGGGCGTGCGTAAAGGTGGAGACTAGAGAAGCACTAATTTCCTACCATGTCCTGTATTCGTAAAGCCGTTGACTAGGATTGCTGATCTAAGATCAGTTTTGCATTTCGACCATAATATGATTATATGGACTTTGATAAGGGACCTGATCCTAGATCCGCACTCCTGCTTCGCGAATACAGGCTCAGGTGAAGTTTGGACACACCCACAGTGCTCACTGCTCAGATCAAAGTGAGAGAGCGAGGGAGATACTGCATGGTGGGATGTTGAGCTCGAGGGAGAGACACTAGTGAGTTTCACAGGGCCAAAACCTGTTGTGGATTTCCATAGAGAGACTGCCAGTACAATACAGTGGAGTAGGGAGAAAGCTCCGGAGTCCTGTACAGAGACATACGGGACTGTGGACACGCGAGAAACAGGATACCTTAATCAGCATGCAGAGTAAGTTAACCTTTTATATTTATAAACATTTTTATCCCTTTTATTGTTGTAATATATCTCATATGTCATCCTCAAGTTGGTTACCAAGAATGATTGTAAACTTGTTTGGACAGGTTTTTTTCACAGTATGTGAGGAGTGTTTTCATGAGTGCATTTAAAGAAATGTTGATGTAGTATAGAACAATTTACAAAAGTATGAATCAATGGTATGGGCTGAGAAATTATTTTTAAAGTCAACATGAAAGAATAGTGTCTAAAAGTGTTTTTTTTTTAGCATGAATTTGATAATAGTTCTGTGGAAATTGACATCGGTTATTCTGCCATATGCTCTCCCTGTTACTTCAAACTTCCTGTATTTGTGAAGCTGTTTTGTTAATAGTATCGTTATTTGAAGTTGAAAAGGTATTTATCGAAGCATGTCATTTCAATTCAAGTAGGTAGCGCCCCAAAGGGCACCATATCCTCTATCAGTGCACTACATTTGACCAGAGTGCACTGTACAGGGAATACTGTGCGCATCCGTACAGATTATTTTAAAACTTAGAGCAGGTACAAGGTAGACGTACACCCTGCATTTCTACATTCCAGGGATGGTTTCCAGCTGAAGCATTTGGAACAAGCTCTTTCATGACCCGTTTGCTGATGGGAGTGAGCATTGTGTTGATGTTTAAAAAGTTAGGGCTGTAGTACTCATTTTAAACATACTGGCTTTTTCATCTCTCCCTCTTACGCACTCACTCGCCCGCACACACACGCTCTCACTCACCTCCCTCTCCTTGCCTCCCCCCTGTCAGGTGTGAGATCCCCAGGGAGGGGGGGCACCTTGTCAGAGGAGTCATTCCAATGTTCTATCTGTCTGGAGGTCTTCGTAGAGCCTGTCTCGACCCCCTGCGGACACAGCTTCTGCAAGGCCTGTCTTCAGGTATCACATTTACTTTAAAGCCTTTTTTACATCAGCAGTTGTCACAATGCTTTACAGTTACCTGGCCTAGACCCTAAAAAGCAAAGAAACGTGGCCAAGAAAAACATTCTAGAAAGTATTAAGGAACCTAGGAAGAATACTAGACTATGTGCTTCCAACCTCTCGTGTGTGTGTGTGTTTCCATGGACTGTAAAGAAAATGTACAAAGTCATTCTCTTTCTCATTCCTCCCCTTCCTCCTTCTCGTTCTGTAGGGCTACTGGGATCACAGCAAGAAGTTCCAGTGCCCCATGTGTAAGAAGAGCTACACCCGGAGGCCGGAGCTCAGCATCAACCGGGTCCTCGCCGAGATCTCTTCCCAGTTCCAGGGGCTCGATGTGGGGGTGACTTCACCGAACACGAAGGCGGGTGCGGTGGCTGGGTGTCTGGCGGCGGGACATGGGTTTCACGGAGAGTCCCCGGCAGCTGCTGCGGAGGGTGGAGAGTTCGCCCGGGCGGGCGAGGTGCCATGTGATGCGTGCATTGGGAGGAAGATGAAGGCATTGAAGTCTTGTCTCAACTGTCCCGGGTCATACTGTGAAGCACATCTCCGACATCACAAGTGAGAAATAAAAAAAAATATATATATTTTTCCTCCTTCTCCCTATGGTTGAAATGTAATTGACCCCCACCCTGACACATAAGCTAAACTTGACCTAAACACAGGAAGGTGAAGTCTCTGACGTCCCACCGCCTGGTTGAGCCCATGCACCACCTGGAAGAGAAGATCTGTAAGAAGCACGAGCGCCTGCTGGAGGTCTACTGTCGTAACGACCACGGCTGCATCTGCATCTCCTGCGCAGAAGCCTCACACAAGACCCACGAGATCGTCTCCGTCGACCGTGAGTGGAAGAAGAAGATGGTGAGTCCAGGGTAGATAGACACATACAGCAAAAAGATAGGCTTGATAGCCAGGCTTTAGCTCAGCGGGCTAACACAGTCTTGTAGTGCACAGGATACCCTGGTTGATTATAATTACAGAAATTGTGCAGCACTACAGTGCATTAGCTCAGCAGACAGACAGACATGTGTAACACTATATAACTTGTGGATATTATTGTTGGGTACAGCCATCCCTTGGGTAACGGAGGTGATTCGGTATTCATCACACCTAGCATCTGCATCACATCTAGCCAGTAATTGCAACAAAAGCACCCCCTCTTGTGTATTTTTGGTTTTGTACTGTACTATATATATTTTTTATTTATTTTACCAGGTAAGTTGACTGAGAACACGTTCTCATTTGCAGCAACGACCTGGGGAATAGTTACAGGGGAGAGGAGGGGGATGAATGAGCCAATTATAAACTGGGGATTATTAGGTGACCATGATGGTTTGAGGGCCAGATTGGGAATTTAGCCAGGACACCGGGGTTAACACCCCTACTCTTACGATAAGTGCCATGGGATCTTTAATGACCTCAGAGAGTCAGGACACCCGTTTAACGTCCCATCCGAAAGACGGCACCCTACACAGGGCAGTGTCCCCAATCACTGCCCTGGGGCATTGGGATATTTTTTAGACCAGAGGAAAGAGTGCCTCCTACTGGCCCTCCAACACCACTTCCAGCAGCATCTGGTCTCCCATCCAGGGACTGACCAGGACCGACCCTGCTTAGCTTCAGAAGCAAGCCAACAGTGGTATGCAGGGTGGTATGCTGCTGGCATAATATCAGACTTGGATATTTTCTGCCCTCACACAGAGTCATCTGGGCAAGTGGAGGTCGGAGCTGAAACACCTGATCAAGGAGCGGGCCAAGAAGTTGGAGGAGATCAACCAGTCCATACGGGTCATAAAAGTGAGTCCCTTATATGAATGGTGATTTCATCAAAATGCACCACCTTTGTCTTTTGTGGTGTTTGGTTGAGTGAGTGTAAACTGGATTGTATTCATAAGGGCAAACCATAGCAAATCAACAATAGTGCATTGTACAGTATAGTTGATTGACTTACTGCCTCTTGATCAAGCCCCTTTTTTTTCCCATTCTATCATTTCTGTAACATAAACATCTCTTGACATATGGTGAATAAATGTATGATGTATAAATCAAATAGAATACATTTGCATAGTGTCATTACCCCCATAGTGTCCCCAGCCCTTACGATAGGTCTTACAGTTGACTACCATAGAAAGCGTTTTTGCTCCCATGTTTGTAATGGCTCTGGTCCATTTCCTAGGCAGACTAACCGGCGTGGCCAGTGCAAACATTTACATGAGTGCCCACACCCTGTTTTAATCCTATACTCCTTAGCTAGAACCTCCTGGAAACTCCCTTTGTGGACCAAAGAGGTTAATAAGGTAGAATTTCTGTAGGATTTAAAGGGGAAATCCGGTATTCGAATAACAGCAAAACGACCACCCCGCCACTTGTTTAGGTAAATAGCTGAGGCATAGGACTAGAGAAAATGTAGCCACTCAAATACATAGACAGGCACTAGGCATACATAGACATAGACAGGCACTTGCCAAGGTCGTGGGGTCAATTCCTGCAGGGATTACATACTGTAGACACAGCCAATTGAGACTAGGCTAAATGGTAGTACACAGTAGTAAACAACCCTGTTTTCTCTTTAGCTGTACTTCCCACTCACTAAAGCTTCCTAAGTTCACTGGTCGACCAGTCTCCTGGTCAGATATGGACTGTAAATAGAGCACAGTGCAACTGCAGTTCACTTGAGCCATGTTTAAAAATGCGATGAGGTTACAGAGGGATGGGCTATATTAGTGGGTTAACTTTCTGACTGGAGGGAGGGATGGGGGGATGGGGGGGATGATAACCAATTCTGTTAATAGGTTCTGATTTTCAATGTTTTTGTATTCTACACTTTTCCTGTGTAATCATGAACATGTGAAATGGAAAGGAAGTAGAACAAAACACACACTGTTTCCTCCAACTCAAACAGGTAGATATTTGAATGTGGGCTGAGGGAGATAAGGCAGCCAGACCTGTTTGGCGAGTTGTGCTGTTGGCAAACCGGGGAGGGTGGGTGTGCGTGTCCACAGCTTTAGTCACTTTGCATCATTCAAACACCTACCTCAGCCGTGTGTGTTTTCACAACACAACCTCTCTCCGGCATCATCTTGTCTTTATAGCAGTGCTCAGAGGGAGATGGAGGAGAGTGAAGGATTTATCTCCATCTCCAGAATGTCTGTATACAGTACAGTGCTTTCATAAAGTATTCAGACCCCTTGACTTTTTCCACATTTTGTTACGTTACAACCTTATTCTTATTCTAATAGTTTTCCGCATCAATCTACACACACTACCCCATAATAACAATGGGAAAACAGGTTTTTAGAAATGTTTGCAAATTTATAATAAAAAAAAAAAAGTATTCAGATCCTTTGCTATGGGATTCAAATGAGCTCAGATGCATCCTGTTTCCATTGATTATCCTTGATGTTTCTACAACTTGGAGTCTAGCTGTGGTAATGCATTTATCTGTATCTCTAGAATGTCTGTACATGTCACGCTGTCCTCTCCCATCTCTGACTCTCACTGTATATATACTTTTCTATTGTGTTATTGACTGTACGTTTGTTTATTCCATGTGTTTGTGTCACACTGCTTTGCTTTATCTTGGCCAGGTCGCAGTTGTAAATGAGAACTTGTTATCATCTGGCCTGCCTGGTTAAATAAAGGTGAAATAAAACATTTAAAAAATAGAACAATGTCTCAATGTCTGTATACGTCTGTCTTATCACCTGTCTTTATAGAGCACTGCCCAGAGGGAGTTGGAGGACAGCTGGCAGGTGTATGCAGAGCTGCAGCGGCTAGTGGAGCAGAGCCAGGCTGAGCTGGTGGAGCTGATCGCTACGAGACAGCGTGAGGCGGAGAGGCATGCCCAGGAGCTGGCCCGAGGTCTGGAGGACGAACTGAGCCAGCTCCGGAAGAGGAGCGGAGAGCTGGACGCCCTGGCACAGAACCAGGATAAAGTCATCTTCCTCCAGGTAGGCTAAGACATGACGAGGGGATACACAGACCCACACACACAAACTCAGACACACATATACACACACACACACACACACCCACAGTTAAACCCCTCCTCGTCCTCCCCTGCAGAGCCTGCCCACCCTGGCGCCCCTCCCAGAGACCAGTAATTGGTCAGGCGTGAGTGTGAACACAGACCTCTACCTAGGAACCATCCAATCATCCGTCAGCACCCTTGTCGACAAGTTCCAGGAAGAATTGAAGAGTCTGTATGGAAAAGGTGGGTAAAATCAACCATTATTATATAGAGCAAATGATACCTTGTTTTTCAGGGTAAAATAGTGCTGCACTACCCACAGCAGGGGTAGGCTACAGGTACTGCAGGATTTTGTTGCCACTGGGCACCACTCCTGACCAACTGAGCTAATTGATCAGTCCAGTGATTGCCTAAATTCAACACACCTGGTGTTCCACGTCGGTTAAATCAAAAACATGGAGTTCTACGGCACTCCAAGACCAGGGTTGCCTACCCCTGATCTACAGTTATAAGGCTTTAGTCAAATGTGTAAAACAGTGAAAATCGAGAGACAACCATTTTCACTTGCTTACTGTGACCTCACTTCCTGTTTCCAAATCCCATTTCTCTCCAGATAGAATATACCTGTAGGCACCAATCTTGGATCAGTCTAGTTTCACTCAATCCTTATCTCAACTGCAGGGAAGAAGAAAACCACCAAACGGACCTTACGTCAGTGTTTATCACGGCTCATAATAATGGCCATAATGGAGCAAATGGAATGGCATGAATGGAATGGCATTGGTTTGATGTATTTGATACTATTCCACTCCAGCCATTACCATGAGCCCGTCCTCCCCAATGGAGCCACTAACCTCCTGTGGTGTCTATGTAGATATCTAGATGTAGGTCATTGGACTAGCACCTCTATATATAAAGAGTGAGTCATCCGATGGAAGTACAGTAGATGCCAAAGGTCAGCCATCTGTTAGTAATGAGATGGCAACAACAGGCGACTGACTGACAGTGCCACATGAAGGTGGGATTAGCACTGCTTGTTTACCTCCACGTTTACCTTTACCTCCATCCGCGCCGCCTGTTGCTCGCCCGCCCGCGCCGACTGTCGCTTTTTTTTGTACCATCTTTGAAATGGAAGAGAAAGGCCATAATGTATTTTTCCAGCCCAGCTGCAATTTAGGTTTTGGCCACTAGATAATAGCAGTGTATGTGCAAAGTTTCAGACTGATCCAATTAACCATTGCATTTCTGTTCAAAATTTTGTATCAAGACTGCCCAAATGTGCCAAATTCGTTTATTAATAACGTTTTATGTTCAAAACTGTGCACTCTCCTCAAACAATAGAATGGTATTCTTTCACTGTAATAGCTACTGTAAATTGGGCAGTGCAGTTAGATGAACAAGAATTTAAGCTTTTTGCCAATATCAGATATGTCTATGTCCTTGGAAATGTTCTTGTTACTTACAACCTCATGCTAATCGCATTAGCCTACGTTAGGTCAACCGTCTCGCAGGGGACCCACCAATCCTGTAGAAGTTTTAAAGTACAAAATGGAAAATAAATAAACATAAATATGGGTTGTATTTACTATGGTTTTTGTTCTTCACTCGTTGTCCTTTTCTTGTAGCAACAGGGCACAAATCTTGCTGCTGTGATGGCACACTGTGGCATTTCACCTAATAGATATTGGAGATATCAACATATGATTTGTTTTCAAATTCTTTGTGGGTCTGTGTAATCTGAGGGAAATATGTGTCTCTTATATGGTCACACGTTTGGCAGGAAGTTAGAAATTGCAGCTCAGTTTCCAACCTCATTTTGTTGGCAGTGGGCACATCCTGTAGACTGTCTTCTCTTTATAGCCAGGTCTGCCTACGGCTGCTGCAGCTCTCAATAGCAAGGATATTCTCACTGAGTCTGTACATAGTTAAAGCTTCCCTTCATTTTGTGTCAGTCACAGTGGTCAGGTATTATGCCACTATGTACTCTCTGTTTAGGGTCAAATAGCATTCTAGTTTGCTCTGTCTTTTGGTTCATTCTTTCCAATTTCAAGTAACTGATTTTGTTCTCGCTCTCTGTCTTTTGCAGAGCTCAGGCAGCTGCAGAACTATGCAAGTGAGTACAGTTACGTTTTTTTTTGTTGATTGGTGCGAATTTGACTTTCAACTGTGATTTGGCTAAACATACTCCTCTTTGAAACAACTTTGTTTTAACGTTAATGACAGAACCCTGTGGACTACTAAAATGTTGGTCGATATTAGAGGAAAATTGTAAGACTAACCTCAGTAATTCAGCTCTGTCTATACTTCACAATACAGTGTCAGTACTGGGTCATTATAACAGTTAGGATTTGATACAAACCTGCAGTGGAGGTTGGTGGCACCTTAATTGGGGAGGGCGGCATGGTAATGGCTGAGCAGAGTAAGTGGAAAGGTATCAACAACATCAAACACATGGTTTCAATGTGATGCCATTCCATTTGCGCCGTTCCAGACATTTATTATGAGCAGCAGCCTCCACCGGTTGTTTACTCCAGGGATATGTCCACTCCTCCATTTTGTCTGGTCAACTACAGTACGTACATTGTTTTAAATGGAATTTAGACTGGTCACAATATAACCCACCCTCTTCCAAATATAACTTACTCTCTTCTCATAAGAATCAATGCTGTTCTAAATAGAATCAGCACTGTTCTCAACACGGCTCTCTCTCTCTCTCTCTCTGCTCCTCCAGCTGAAGTGTACCTGGACCCGGGTACCGCCCAGAGGAACCTGGTCCTGTCAGAGGACGGTCGCCAGGTGATATACGAGGAACGGAAGCACAACCAGTCGGAAGGCACTCGTCGCTTCAGCCCCGCCCTCTTCGTGCTCGCTCGCGAGGGCCTCTCCTTTGGACGCCATTACTGGGAGGTTGAGGTGGGCCGAAAGACTGCCTGGACTGTGGGTGTGATGCAGGCATCGGCACGCCGGAAAGGAGAGATAAAGCTGAGCCCTGACGGAGGGTAATGCTGACTTTCTATTTAATTGTTTTACTTTTTCAATTAAAATGTCATACATTTTGAAGGATAAAAGTTCAAATGTAATACAAAAAGCAACACATCCTTCCACAAATTTGAACACAAAACATCACAAATTGCCCTAGTGGTGCAGTGGTCTAAGGCACTGCATCGCAGTGCTAGAGGCGCCATTACAGACCCGGGTTCAACCCCAGGTTTTATCACAACTGGCCGTGATCGAGAGTCCCATAGGGCAGCTTACAATTGGCCCAGCGTCGTCCGGGTTAGGGGAGGGTTTGGCCGGGGGGATTTTACCTGGCTCATTGTGCACTAGCGACTCCTTGTGGTGGGCCCGGGCGCCTGCAGGCTGACCACTGTTGTCAATTGAACGGTTTTACTCCGACACATTCGTAAGGCTGGCTTCCGGGTTAAGCGGGAGGGTGTTAATAAGTGCGGTTTGGCTGGTCATGTTTCTTAGGACGCATGACTCGACCTTTATTTGCCTCCCAAGCCCGTTGGGGAGTTGCAGCGATGAGACAAGATAAAAGTTGGGGAGAGAAAGGGGGTAAACAAATGTATACAAAATGTATAATAATAATAACATATTCAATAGATTTCATGACCTTATTGTTACAGAGCATATTATTCAGTGTAGCAAAGTAATTATTTAATCCTACCTTTTTAAAATATTGTTTGTTTTATTTTAATTGTATTGCTAACACGTGCCGATAAGGGTACATGAATAGACATGAACAAATGCTGTAGTTAACATTAGCTAATACATTTACAGATAATTTATGGATGTGATATTTAGCAAGAGTAATAATCTAATGTCAATTCATCACATAGGTACTGGTGCCTGTGGCTGAAGAGTGGGGAGGTCAAGGCTCTGGCATCCACTCGACATCCCCTCCAGCTGACCTCTCACCCCCAGAAGATTGGCATCTTCCTTGACTACGAAGGTGGCCAGTTGTTGTTCTACGACGTCAAGGCGCGCACACACCTCTTCACGTTCGTGGATACTTTCAGTGAGAGTTTGTATCCGATATTTAGTCCCTGTCTCAACCAGGATGGAAAGAACACGGCCCCGCTCATCATCAGTACTGTGAAACATAGCTGAGACAAAACAAGGCATGGGATGTGTCCCAAATAGCACCCTATTCCCTATACAGTGCACTAAGTTTGACTGCACTCCTATGGGCCCTGGTCAATGTAGTGCACTATGCAGAGAATAGAGTGCCATTTGGGATGCAACCTTGACAACAACCCATTCTGTTCAGAGGTTGACCAATCACATTTTAGCCACTTGATTAGGGGCCTGAGTTCTTCCTCACTGTGTGATCTTACCAGGAAAAACTGTGGTACCCAAGTGATAGCCAATATACTGTATAACTAAGGCCCAGAGTTTTCCTCGGGTTAGGTAACATGGTCAGAAAAAGCTAATGTTTGATTGACCTTACTGTCCAGATTCTTACTTGCTTTAATACACAGAAGTCTAGTGCTTTACATTTTAACTATTTTGATAGCTGGATTAATCAAAATAGACATTTAGTTGGGTATTGCCATACTTTAATTTGAGTATTGCTTTACTAAACAATAAA
Source organism: Salvelinus alpinus (assembly GCF_045679555.1). NCBI lineage: Eukaryota > Metazoa > Chordata > Actinopteri > Salmoniformes > Salmonidae > Salvelinus > Salvelinus alpinus. The sequence continues at coordinate 21,913,799 of NC_092116.1, forward strand.
CTGCTAAACATGTTAAGTATTTGTTAATAAAGGGATCGATCTTTGGATACAAATATATCTTCTAAAAATCCTTACTGTGAAACAGTTGACCTTTTTATGTCTTTCATTATATATTTTATAAGTCTAGAGGTAAATTGAAAGCTATAAACAACTACAGCACAGCAAATTCACGGAGTGTGTGTGCGTGTGTATACACGAATGGAGACCGGACTCCGACATTGCTTATCCTAAAACTTCTATTCCATTGTTTTACTTTTTGATTTTTGTGAATTGTGTATTCTTAGATATTACTGCACAGTTGGAGCTAGGAATTTCGCTACATCCACAATAACATATATTAACTATGTAACTACAGTACAGCAAATTCACAGAGAAAAATGTTTTTACTTTTGTACTTCAATCTGCAGCTTTTAAATAAAGATGTTCTATCAAGTAAATGGCCTCTGAAATGATATTCAACAAAAGTCCTAGGAAAGAAAACCACTACAGCAAACTTGGAGTTATAGAAATGTGTCTGGACTATCATTAAATGTGTAGACTATATTATCAAATAAATTCTCTAGGTTTAATTATTATGTGATTAAACTAATAATGTAAACAATAACTAGGAAGTCAGGCACCACGGACATTTATTTAGTTCTAATTCTCCAAATATAACTTCAGATATTAAAATATCTGATCAATTAGTCTTGGATTTAATGAATTATTACTTTTTCGTCATCAGTTCTCATTACTGAACGTCGCGAACCCTTGAATATCTGCATGAACCTTAGTTTCCATAATGAATCAGCAATATACAAATTGGCTTAATGTATTTACTAACTAATCACAGAAATGCGTAACAAACAGTAGATATTGGTTACCAACAATGATTGAAAAGTCCCTAGTGGGCTAAGCCGAAATGACTGCTTGGTAGACAAAGGAAAGGGGTGGGGACTGAGAATGGATAATTATAATCATTGAAATTATAATCCTTTCCACATGAACGGCCGCTCATTCAAGAATAATTGCAATGTATATATTTATGCCTGTATGTCGTCGTCTTCTCTGTTGGAATACTCGATCGTCCTGTAGAGTTCATCAGAGTCTCTAGTTAACTTTCCCAGAAGTCACAATGTCTTTTGTGGCTGTAGGTGGTTAGAATGGATACTTCAGAGTAACATTCGGAAATGTTCTCATAGGATAGATGCTTCGGCGGTTGTAGGTATTCTCGTTCTAGGTTTACGTAATTTCTAGCTGCAGACTAGTAATTCTTGTGTCACCTAGAATTTGCTCCTTCTTCTGTAGTGATCAATAGTCTCAGAGTTGAACCATTTCCAGCCGTGTAGCCAAAACTACAGCTGCATGGTCTCCGTGGAGTATAGAATTGTGGCCATTCCAATGTGGTGACTCTGTCCCGGCGTTCTCTGAGTTAATGTATATTTTGTAGGAAGTGGGTTTTATACTCTGTGGGAAAAGGGGCGGTTCGATGACACCTAATGTGATGTCTGGCCTCACGGGGGTGTGGCCACTGACTAATTAATCTTTATATGAAAATCCATACTCATTTAGAAGGTTAACATTACATATTTTCACAAATAGCTTCATGTTTAATCACACGTTTCACAATATTTTGATTTCCCAGACAGCTGGGAAATGTACACTTTAAGAGACACGGTTATGTGTGTTTCCTGTCCTTCATGAAACACATTTGACATTACTTTCCCTTAAGTGTCCACGGACCATTCCCACATTCTCAAAAAATATATTGTTTAGTTCTCCCATTTTGGGGATTAGGAGTTTTGAACAAAGATAAGCTCTTTTTTATGGTAGACTCTCTTCCTCAATAGTGCATGGCAGTTTCTTCCAGGTACTGTGGTTCCTCCTTGCGAGATTATACCGCGGGACTTAGAGGTACCCAGCATCACGGCGTCATTGCTCCAGACCACCACAAGGGGGAGTTAGAGCACTCATTATGCATTTGGGTCCCAAGGTTTTTAAATGACCAATCATATCAAGTGGTTCCATTGATGAGTTTGACGTGAGCCACCTGTCCCTGGTGACTTTCTTCAGCAAAGATGGCTGACAAAACATTATGGGTGGAAGCAAATGTAAGTAATTATAACGTCATAACGAGTCAAGAAAAAAAATACAATTGAGAGGCGCGCATACAAAATGGAGGTATTTGGACATAAATGATGGACTATATCGAACAAAACAAACATTTATTGTGGAACAGGGATTCCTGGGAGTGCATTCTGATGAAGATCATCAAAGGTAAGTGAATATTTGATGAGAACATTATACATCTTAGTACCTTATCTATTCATGATTTGTATCAATGTGGACGAGAGACATGGGAGCAGGAACGGAGTATTTTTGCAGAGCAATGCAACGAAGCTGGCAATGATACCTGCACCATCTACACTCTGCAAAGACTCTTCGCCATTGTACACGATGGCCCATTGCTCAGAGACTTCCTTTGACCATTATAAATCCCGCATGGGGCATCCTTGCCTTACTGGTTCTGACTTTCTGGTCTAAATCTTCATCTGACATATCAGAATAGCATTCCCTGACAGACATATTGTGTTCTTTCATCCTTCTGTAAACAAAGCTAACCGTTACACTGTCATGAAATATGACTATCGATTATGAAACAAATACGACATGGCCAGCTTATGAGTTAATAGCAGAACTAGGTGTGAAACCCCCCCCTCCTATCACAGACCAGATTTGCCCTAATGACCAAGTGATAGCTTGCTACTCAATGTAATAAAGTAATGACTTTTCAAATAAGTTACCTTACACGTTATGTTGGCTGACAATTTATAAGCTGCGCTGTCCTTACGAACTACATAGCATATCATTACAGCAGTATGTACCAGTATGTTAGCTAGCTACCTAACGTTAGTAGTTATACATCAAACTTGCCAGTTTATTAACTATAGGCTATCTAACTACCCAACGTTTATTGACTTGATTATTCCCATCATTCTTAGCTTAGCTAAATGGCATAGTCGGTGTGCGTTTTCAATGGACATTCGTGGGGGCTTTCGTAAGTTCGCTCTGGCTATCTACACCGATTTCAGAGCACTCTTGTCTGAATATACCAGAATAATGAATTTATGATCGCTCAACACCCATTGAATATGGCCGGTGTCAGTAAACGTCGGCAAAAAAGCATTTTTTCCCCTTTTCTTGCAGCAGTTACAGTCAACAACGCTCTGGTTAACACGAAAACTGCCTAACCAGATCTGCTAGGGTGAGTAAAATGGTCAGAGTGGTCGAATATGTGTCTGGAAGTAGCTAGCAAGCTAGCCAACATTACTGTAGCTTGGGTGCTTGACTGCCGTTGTAAGGCCAGAACGCTCAAATCAACCTTACTCCTCGGCCCGAACGTCCAGTGTGTGCTCCGAGAGTGAAACGGTCTGAATTTACAAATTGACAATCTGACAACACTCTGAATTTATGAGAGTAGGCACTCCAGCATCAACTTCTGGTAGAGAAGTAGAAAAGGCAAAGAGCTAGTACGCTCAACTGAAAGTTCGGTTACACTACAATTAGGGTGTGGAAATGTTATGCCCCTTAGATATTAATTTAGAATCTTCCAATCCACTTATGCTGTAGTCTACTCCCGACCGTCACGTTGTACAGTGCCATATTTGGACACACCTACTCATTCCAGGATTTGTTTTTATTTGTACTTTTTTCTAAATTGTAGAATAATATTGAAGACATCACAACTATGAAATAACACATGGAATCAGTTAAGAACAAATTCTTATTTACAAGGACAGCCTACTCCTTCCTCTCTGTCTTGAACCCCAGTCTCCCGCGTGCTCTGCCCTCATGACACAGGGAGTCTTTAGATAAATAGCCCAGTACTATACTGCCAACCGTCACATTGTACAGCACCATATTTTCTCTTCCTTCCTAAAGTTTTTCATTTTTCTTGGAATAGAAACACCATAATATGAATGAAATTAATTAAGCAAGTACCAGTCAAAAGTTTGGACACACCTACTCATTCCAGGATTTTTCTTTATTTTTACTATTTTCTACATTGTAGAATAATAGTGAAAACATCACAACTATGAAATAACACATATGGAATCAGTCTCCCGCATGCCCTCCCCATCTCTGGTAATGCCCAAATGGAAGAGTATCGAATGCTTCTCAAAGATGCCCTCTGGTGGTCAAACTAGCACTAACTTGCATTAACAGAAAAAATGGCTCACGATTAAATGACATGCCACAGAATGCTGCGGCAGCTCGCAAGGTGTGCCGCTGTATGACACAACCTTTAAAGGAGGAACCACTGTGTTTATGACCTTTGTAAAACCTGACGTGGGAGAGAGAGAGGAGGGGGGGCACAATATACACCCAAAAGGCCACGTGATGACATAACTTACATCTAAAGTGAGAGATACGGCATTGTGGGATGTTGACGTTCACAATTTAGTAACTTAGCAGACGCTCTTACCCAACAATTAGGGGTAAGTGCCTTGCTCAAGGGCACATTGACAGATGGTTCACCTCGTCGGCTCGGGGATTCAAACCAGCTTTCGGATACTAGCCCAAACCTCTTAACTGCTACGCTACCTGCCACCCCGGTATGTCTATTCTATGTGTTACTAAATTTTGTGCTGAGTGTAGGACCCAATCTTACAAATGTTAATCAATGAAAAAGTGACATGGGGCTCTAGGCAAAGAATGATAAAAGCCATTACCTAATAAAGGGTTAATCTTGTTCCCCTTTGTGCACAGTGATCGTGGAAGTATAAATTGGTAAATGAGGTGAAGAGGCGGAGGGAGAGGGGTATATTTTGGGGAGTGGGGCTGTTGGTGGCAACAGTGTCATGTGTCAGTGTTGGTCAGAGCAGGGACTGTCTACAGTGGTTCTCTACAGCAGCTGCCTTCTGGTGAGTGTTCCCATATCTCTCTTTTTCTCTGTCTCTATCTGTCTAGCTCTCTGTCTGTCTATGTCTCTGTCTCTCTCTTTCTCTGCACGTTTTCTCTCTACCTCAACTGCTTCAGCAAGAATACACTTAAGGTATTGGGAATTCTATAATGTATTTTTGATTGTGTTTGTATTCGATCAGGACAGATGGGAAAGAGTTTAATATCGTTGATAATGCGAGGCTTCAACTAAAGCTTGGTCTCAGCTGTTGAAATATCTTGATTGTGTTCTACAGGCGGATTGGAGGATGCATATGAAAACAAATCATTTGTAATTATCTGAGGAGAAAGTCTCTTTGTGGTTATAATAATAACAATCTATTTTTCCTCCTGAAGTTAACACTCATTCACTTATGTAAAACCATTGGATTGATATACCAGTCATCTTTCAAATCCATGAAGAGAAGTGTACCTGTCTGGAGAAAGAAGAGCTTATACGCATGTACCCAAGTTGTTTATGACAGAGAAAGCAGAGCAGATCTATGAATAGCCAACCTTCTATCCATGGTGTGCATTCCAAATGGCACCATATTCCCTTTATTGTGCACTACTTTTGACCAGAGCCATGTGGGCACAAGTCCAAAGTAATGCACTGCATAGGGTATTATGGTTCCATTTGGAACGCAGGCCATGTGTTCATAAATGCTTGTTGCCCAAATTCCAAAGCGGGTGGGCCAGGGGTGCACATAGTTTTAACATGCTGCCAACCTGCTTTCCAAATCAAACAACTCTTGCCTAGTCTATTTAACATGGGGGATAATTCAAGTAATGAATGCCCACACGCTTATCAACAGATCTCGCTTGGCTCGTCATCAGAAGTGGCGAGGACCGCATTTGTTGTTAGTGTTATAATAGTAATTCTTCAAGAAACACTTGAAATTAATATCTAATATTCTAGTTCGAGAAATATATTTTTGGAGACGATATTAACAGCCATCCATACTTCATGAAGACCTTTTTGTTTTAAAATACACCTGATGTTACTGCCTGCTTTATGGCCCGCATCTCACAGGTCAGATATCACAGGTTGGACAACGATCCCAATGTCAATAAAGTGTCACAGAACACTGCAATGTAAAGTGTGACAGTGCATGGCGTTCTCTGCCAGCAATGGCTTACCTTGCAGGAAATAATGGAAATCTGGCGGAAGAGCAGGTCCATTGTTCCATCTGTCTGGACGTGTTCACCAACCCTGTCTCCATCCCCTGTGGACATAACTTCTGCCGCTGCTGCATCCTAGACTACTGGAAGACCACCGCCCTGTTCCAATGCCCCATGTGCAAGAAGACCTTCTTCAAGAGGCCCGACATTAGCATCAACACTGTCCTGAGGGAGATTGCAGAGCAATTCAAGTACATCAGGGTTAGCAATGCAGAGCGTCTCCAACAGCAGGAGCTGAAAGAGGAACGTGAGCTACAAAAGAAGATGGAGGAACAAAGAAAGGAGCAGGAGGAGAAAAAGATGGAGCAGGAAACTAAGAAGAAAGAACAGCAGGATCTGGTTCAAAAGCAGCAGAAACTTCTTCAGGAGCTGAGGCTGAATCAAAAGATGCAGAAGCTACAGCTACAGCGAACGACCAGCCAGGAACCAGAGAAATTAATGGATTCAAAACCAGAGGAAAAGCCAAAGGCACCACCAGCCCTTGCTCCGCCCTCTCCACCCCACACTCCCTGGGGCGAGGTTTCTTGTGATGTCTGCATGGGTGATCGCATGAAGGCTGTCAAGTCCTGCCTGGTGATATACGATTCTTATTAGATTTGTTTGTTGTGTTTTGGATAATATATCATTTATAAATTTCTTGTCTGTTATATTTTGATGATGATGAAGATTATTCAAGTTGATTGTTCTGAAAGCGCTTAACAATTGTAATAATTTATTATGATTATTATTATGAATTATTCGTAGGTGTGTCTGACCTCGTACTGCGAGGAACACATGAAGAACCACAACACCCGCTTCACTAAGCACAAGCTGATTGAGCCTGTGGCTAACCTGGAAGATAGAATGTGTCCGAAGCACGAGAGGCTCCTGGAGCTCTTCTGTAAGAAGGACCAGATGTGTGTGTGCGTGCTGTGCACCGAGACGGACCACAGAGCCCACTATACTGTCCCTGTGGAGAGGGAGTGGTCTGACAAGAAGGTGAGAGGAATCCCCTAGACTTGAGGTTAAATCCTAACATCCAATTTTCTCTTAGTCATGCATTGATGTCAGTGAGAGACTGGAAGTTAGGATTTGCCCCATACTGTGCAAACACTATACTGTATCTGAACGTGTTGAGAATGAATTGCAGTTCATTGAATTGGTTTATAATTTTCGAAGACATAGCAACTCTTCTGATGTCAAGGCCTGATGCACATAGCATGGAAAGCAAAAGAGTATAGTCTAATCCTGATGTTGCATCACATTATTATCTATAGTCCACTACTAATAAAACCGACAGACAGTGATTCCAATTGCGGTTGTAAAAGTAACTTTCAGAAGAGATCAAGTGTATTTGTTACTTAAATACACCAATAAAACACTACAATTTGTGAAGCCTAGCAGTAGATTTTATTGGAAGAGAATATGCTGCCTACCCTGAATTCCAGTCTGCTTGTGCTATCATGCCAAGTCCTTGTTGGTCATTGTCAACATGTTGTATAAGCAGATCTGGGACCAGGCTATAGACTGCCTCAGGTAAGATGAATTATCTCTCACCTACGTTTCCCACATCAGGCTCAGCTGAAGAAGACAGAGATTGATGTACAGCAGATGATCCAGGAAAGACTGAAGAAGGTGGAGGAGATCAAACACTCAGTGGAGCTGAATAAAGTGAGTTATTTGGCTGCTATGAAAATGGTACCCTATTCCCTACATAGTGGACAACTTTTAACAATACGGGCCCTGGTTAAAAGGTACCCTGTTCTGTACATAGTGCACTACTTTTCATCACAGCCTTGGATCCTGGTCAAAAGCAGTACTCTATAGCATATAGGAAACAGAGGTTATATAATTGTATTTATTTTTTACCTTTATTTAACAAGGCAAGTCGGTTAAGAACAAATTCTTGTTTACAATGAAGGCCTAGGAACAGTGGGTTAACTGCCTTGTTCAGGGGCAGAACAACAGATTTGTACCTTTTCAGCTCTGGGATTCGATCCACCAACCTTTCGGTTACAGGCCCAACACTAACCACTAGGCTACCTGCCGCCCAGTTGTCAAGTTGACAGTTGGGATTCGTACTGTACAAGAGATTAAATCATAGATATATCAGGGATATATTTTGACAAACATGGTGAGATGAACTTGTGGATGCCATTTTTATGTCTCTGTGTCCAATATGAAGGGAGTTAGAGGTACTGTAGTTGCGTGAGCTAATGCTGACTAGCATTAGCTCATTACGCTAACGCTCATGAGCAATTGAACTAGTTAGCCACTTCCTTCAAATTGCACGCAGAGACATAAAAATGGTACCCACAAGTTCATCTGACTCTAGGGAAGTAGATACAGGGCCTCATTGCCAAAATCCTGAAGGATCCCTTTAAGGACCAGGGTTGACATAATACACTGCTGGATTCTAGGATATAATTTAGCTTTGTACATCGGCCCAATGTGGGGAGCAGGGTTGACACAATACATTGCTGTTGGATTTTGTAGGGTAGATCCGTATTTTAGCTTCAAAGTATTTTCCTTCCTTTATCGAGATGTAGAAAAACACACAATGTAAATGTATCCTCCTCAGGCAACCTAAAGGTCGTCTGACAGAAGGGGTGGATCTCAATAACGTCCTGGCACACTCAAAGCCAACACTTCAGCCATAAAGACCAAAGAGTCTGAAAGGCGCTGCATCCCAAACAGCCCCCATTCCTTATGTCGTGCACTACTTTTGACCAGGGCCCTGGTTAAAAGTAGTTCACTTATTAGGGAATAGGGTGTAATTTGGTGTGCACCCTGGACCTCTTGGCAGGGTTGTAGTGTTAACCTTATTGATGTGCTTACTACAGGGCGTTAGACAGAATACTGTAGTATACTACTGCCGCTGCAGCTGCTGCTCAAGAAATGATATCCTCTTCTACACTCTAGAGAGGTGTCCCAATACAGTATAATAATAACATTGATGATACCCAGTTGCTAAGAAGTAAGCAATATTCAAACGTGTAATAATCAAATCAAATTGTATTTGTCACATGCTTCGTTAACAGCAGGTGTAGACTAACAGTGAAATGTTTACTTACGGGCCCCTTCCCAACAATGCAGATAGAAACAAATTGAAAGATAATAACATAAGGAATAAATACAATGATAATTTACTCATTGTAACACTGCTCTAAAATGGTTTTTACCATGTTATGAAGTGTAAATATTGTGAAGTATGATCCAGTACCCAGAGGGAATACCATAATATAAACAACTAGTATGCACACTGCTGTAGTCACAACTGGGGTTACAAAATACCTGAAACTTTCAATAAATTCCCTGGTTTTCCAGAAATCCTGATTGGAGATGTCCGGATTTCCTGATTATTCCCTTCTGATTCCAGGAATCCTCCAACCAAGAAAACCAGGGAATTTATAGAAAGTTCAAAGGAATTTTGCAACCCTAGTCTTAATTATGCAATTACAAATATGTAAATACCATGTAACAATGTATAATAACATTGTAATTACTATGGTATAAGTGGGACCCCAGAATGCAATACTGCTTCACCTTAAGTAATAGTACTCCCTGCTATAGTCCAGCGCCCAGAGGGAGATCGAGGACAGCAAGCAGATGTTCCAAGAGCTGATTCACTCCATCCAGAGGACCCAGACTGAGCTGGTGCTGGCCATCGAGGAGAAGCAGAGCGAGACAGAGAGGTGTGTAGGGGAGGTACTACAGTACCCATAATGCTCTGTGTCGTGTATCCGGTGTTATCTTACTAAAGAGGTTCCTGATGGAGAAAATGGCGCTGACAGATGGCAGCTCTGCTTCTAGCTCCTAAGCAACTTTTCAGTATTTCGTTTTTTTGTCTGTTATTTCTTACATTATTAGCCCAGAAAGTGTTTTGTGTTATTACATACAGCCGGGAAATAACATTTAGATATCAGATCGGCGGTAACTCACCAGCATTACGACCAGAAATATGACTTTCCCGAATTGGATCCTTTGTTCGTACCCCACAGGGCAATTTAACTTATCCCAAAGGCTGCTCCAAGACGCCACCGGCAAAGAAGAGGTATTCAGAGTGGACTTCTAGCCGACTCAGGATGCGTGCATACCATCCACCACTTCAGAGTATTTTACTAGCTAATGTTCAGTCCTTGAACTATAAAGTAGACAAGCTCAGGGTGAGGATCTCCTTCCAGAGAGACATCAGGGACTGTAACAAACTCTGTTTCACGGAATCATGGCTCTCTCCGGAAATATTGTCCCCGTCCATATAGCCAGCTGGGTTCTCAGTATATCGCGCAGACAGGAATAAAGAACTCGACGAGAAGAAGAAAGGAAGTAGTGTATGTTTCATGATTAACTACTCATAGTGTGATTGTGATAACGTACAGGAACTCAAGTCCTTTTGTTCACCCAACCTAGAATATCTCACAATCAAATGTCTACTGTATTACCTCCCAAGAGAGTTCTCTTCGGTTAAAGTCACAGCCATGTATATTCCCCTTCAAGCCAATACCATGACGGCCCTCAAGGAATTACACTGGACTTTGTGCAAACTGGAAACCACATGTCCTGAGGCCGCATTTATTGTAGCTGGGGATTTTATCAAAGCAAATTTGAGGAAAACGCTACCAAAGTTCTATCACCCTTTTGACTGTAGTACTCACGCTACAGAAATTCTTGACTCCTTTCCGGGATGACTGCAAGGCCCTCCCCCGCCCTCCCTTCAGCAAATTAGATCACGACTTCATTCTGCTCCTCCCTTCCTACAGGCATAAACTCACACAGGAAGTACCCGTGCTAAGTACTTTTCAACGCTGACCAATCAGAATCCATGCTTCAAGATTATTTTCATCAGGTGGACTGGGATATGTTCCGGGTTGCCTCTGAGAATAACATTGACGTATTCACGACAGGGTAACTGAGTACATCAAGAAGTGTGTAGGGAATGTTGTTCCCACTGTGACTACCTTGACCAAAAACTGTGATAGATGGCAGCATTCGAACAAAACTGAAAGTGCCAACCACCGCATTTAACAACGGCAAGATGACTGGGAATATGGTCCAATACAAACAGTGTATTTACTCCCTCTGTAAGGCAATCAAACAGGCAAAACATCAGTACAGAGACAAAGTGGAATTGCAATTCTATGGCTCAGACACGAGATGTAGTATGTGGCTGGGTCTACATACAATCACCGATTACAAAGGGAAAACCAGCCAAGTCACGGACACCGACGTCTTGCTCCCAGACAAGCTAAACACCTTCTTCGCCCACATTGAGGATAACACAGTGCCACCGACACGGTCTGCTCCCAAGGACTGTGGGCTCTCGTTCTCCATGGCCGACGTGAGTAAGACATTTTAATCGTGTTAACCCTCGCAAGGCTGCCGGTCCAGACAGTATCCCTAGCCGCGTCCTCAGAGCATGTGCAGACCAGCTGGCTGGAGTATTTACGGACATATTCAATCTCTACCTATCCGAGTCCACTTGCTTCAAGTTGTCCACCATTGTTCCTGTACCCAAGAAAGCAAAGGTAACTGAACTAAATGACTATCACCCTGTAGCACTCACTTCTGACAAAATTAAATGCTTTGAGAGGCTAGTTAAGGATCATATCACCTCCACCTTACCTGACACCCTAGACCCACTTCAATTTGCATACCGCCCCAATAGATCCACACATTATGCAATCGCCATTGCACTGCACACTGCCCTATTCCATCTGGACAAGAGGAATACATGTGTAAGAATGCTGTTCATTGAATATAGCTCAGCCTTCAACACCATAGTACCCTCCAAGCTCATCATTAATCTTGGGGCCCTGGGTCTGAACCCCGCCCTGTGCAACTGGGTCCTGGACTTCCTGATGCGCCGCCCCCAGGTGGTGAAGGTAGGAAACAACACCTCCGCTACGCTGATCCTCAAAACAGGGGCCCCACAAGGGTATGTGTTCAGCCCCCTCCTGTATTCCCTGTTCACCCATGACTGCTTGGCCACGCACATCTCAAACTCAATCATCAAGTTTGCAGACGACACAACAGTAGTAGGCCTGATTAACAACAATGACAAAACCGCCTACAGGGAGGAAGTGAGGGCCCTAGCGGGGTAGTGCCAGGAAAAAAACCTCTCCCTCAGCGTCAACAAAACAAAGGAGCTGATCATGGACAACAGAGAGAGCACGCCCATATTCACATTGACGGGACCGCAGTGGAAAAGGGAAAGCTTCAAGTTCCTCGGCGTACACATCACTGACAATCTGAAATGATCCACCCACACAGCCAGTGTGGTGAAAAAGGCGCAACAGCGCCTCTTCAACCTCAGGAGGCTGAAGAAATGTGTGTTGGCCCCCAAGACCCTCACAAACTTTTACAGATGTACATTTGAGAGCATCCTGTCGGGCTGTATCACAGTCTAGTACGGCAACTTTGCCGCCCGCAACCGCAGGGCTCTCCAGAGGGTGGTGTAGTCTACCCAATGCATCACCGGGGGCACACTGCCTGCCCTCCAAGATACCTACGGCACCCGATGTACAGGAAGGCCAAAAAGATTATCAAGGACGTCAACCACCCGAGCCACGGCCTGTTCACCCCGCTTTCATCCAGAAGGCGAGGTCAGTACAGGTGAATCAATGCTGGGACCGAGAGACTGAAAAACAGCTTCTATCTCAAGGCCATCAGACTGCTAAATAGGCATCACTAACCGGCTACCACCCGGTTACTCAACCATGCACCTTAGAGGCTGCTGCCCTATATACATAGACATGGAATCGCTGGTCACTTTCAATGGAACACCAGTCACCTTAATAATGTTTACATACTGTTTTACTCATTTAATATGTATAGGCTGTACTCTACTGTATTTTAATTCCATTCTTTTACTTTTAGATTTGTGTGTATTGTTAGATATTACTGCACTGTTGGAGCTAGGAACACAAGCATTTCGCTAAACCCGCAATATCGTCTGCTAAATATGTTTATTTCACCAATAAAATGTGATTTTATTTTAAGTTAACACTATGGTGTCCTGTCTCTACAAGGTGGTCCCAGGGACTCATAGGGGATCTGGAGCAGGAGATCACTGAGCTACAGAGGAGGAATAAAGACCTGGAACACCTCTCATGCACAGAAGACCACATCCACTTCCTACAGGTTGGAATTATTTCATACATTCATTTCATTGTCAATGCATAGCAGAATATATGTGTGTGGTACCCAAGCATCATGAGAATGACCACACATTGTAGAGTCTAGATACTGTAGATATATGGCATACAAATATATTGCATAGGTAGATTGACTCACCGTTTTTTCATATCTCTCGCTGTAGAGTTTCCCAGCCCTGTGCAGCCCTCCAGCCACTAAGGACTGGTCTGGGACCAGGGTTCACTCTGAGGTGTGTGTTGGGATCATCAGAAGAGCAGTGTCAGAACTGGAAAAAACACTGGCTAAAGAAATTGAGAAACTGGTGGACACTGGTAGGTTTATGATTCCTCTTTACATGAGGTCCACACCTTTAGGGGCGGGTTCCAGGACACAGATAGTCTAGCCTTAAAATAAAAAGCATTTTCAATGAAGATTCCCCAAAGACTGTGCTTTTCGGTCCAGCAATAGGCTTAATTTGTGTCAAGGAAACTTTCCCCCCCAATGTTCTATATAGCAAATTATACATTGATATTGATTATTTCTTTATTTTACAGAGCTGAAGAGAATTCCAAAATACTCAGGTGAACATTTTTCTTTTCCCTCTGCTCCATAGATGTACCTGTGAAATTATCCACAATTCTAGTCCTTAAAAAGTCACAAGCAATATTGTAACTGGTACAATTGAAGCTGTTGATAGAAGTTTTCTGTAGATGCAGACCTAGGTTCAGTTTGCCTTCCCAGACTAGTGGTGCACGGTCAGCTGATTGTTCACCTGCACCTGCATGAAATCGCTAGTAACCCATCCGCAACCACCCGACTATATGTGATAAAGTGAAAATCAAAGGCCCACACCCGACCCTAACCCACTAAAATAGAAAATGCACTAGGTTACAATCAGAGATCTCAGAATTATTTTTTTGACCGTTGGAGCAGAATTTTTTTTATTGTCTATGTTTCTGCTTATGATTTTAGGACATTTTGGTAGGCTGTTTGTTAGTCAACTTGTCTATAATCAGATGCATGCAGTTTCTTTTTTGCCATTCTAAATGATAATGCCCTAGAAAAGGGTTTTCCAAGCTCGGTCCTGGGCCCCCCCCTGGGTGCACTTTTTGGCTTTTGCCCTAGCACTACACAGATGATTCACATAACCAACTCATCATCAAGCTTTGAGTATTTTAATCAGATTTGTAGTGCTAGGGATAAAATCAAAGTGTGCAGGGGAGTTACACATAACTGACCTAAGAACAGTGGGCAGGTGCAATTGCATCCTATTCCTATATATTCCACACATCTCTAACACCTTTACCAGGTCTCTCCTGAAAAATGTATATTGAGACTAACCTTTCAATGTAATTTCATTGCATTACATACAGTAGCTCACACATTTCTCCTCCCCATTCTCAGTCGACCTGACACTTGACCCGGACACAGCCAACCCGTGGCTCCAGCTCTCAGAGGACGGTCGACAGGTACGACACCTCGGGGCGTGGCAGGACCTTCCGGACGTCCCAGAGCGTTTTGACACCGTGGTCATCGTCCTGGGCTGCGAGGGCTTCAGCACCGGGCGGCACTACTGGGAGGTTCAGGTGGGAGACAAAGATGACTGGTACCTAGGCGTGGCCAAGGCATCGGTCAACAGGAAGGGCCGGATCGCCATTAGCTCCTCCCAGGGCTACTGGGCGCTGGCCATGAAGAAAGGTCAGGAGTATAGGGCCTCCACGACCCCGCCGTTACCGCTGACCCTTGACCCCAAGCCAAAGAGGGTCGGGGTGTACGTGGACTGTGAGGAGGGCCAGGTGTCATTTTACAATGTGAGGGAGAGGAGTCATATCTATACGTTCATGGAGGACAGCTTTAAGGAAAAGTTGTTTCCCTTCTTTTATTTATACTGTTGTGATAAACAGTCGGATACCATGGTAATCTGTCCGGCCAATGAGAAGACTCAGATCAAGCAATGCTGAGAAAGACTGCAACTCTGAAAGACTACAATTCTGTGTGCAGGAAATACATTTACAAATTATCTTGGTAGGGAAACCATGTCTGAATTATATATATACAGTGCATTTAGAAAGTATTCAGATCCCTTGACATTTTCCACATTTTGTTACGTTATTCTAAAATGGATGAAAATGTTTTTTTCCCTCATCAATCTACACACAATACCCTATAATGACACCCCCACCCCCCAAGAAATAGAACATTTTGCAAATGTATTAAAGATAAAAAGCTGAAATATCACATTTACATAAGTATTCAGACCGTTACTCAGTACTTTGTTGAAGCACTTTTGCAGCGATTACAGCCTCGAGTCTTCTTAATTAAGTATTACGCTACAAGCTTGGCACACCTGTATTTGGGGAGTTTCTCCCATTCTTCTCTCTCAAGCTCTGTCAGATTGGATGGGGAGCGTTGCCGAACAGCTATTTTCAGGTCTCTCCAGAGATGTTAGATTGGGTTCAAGTCCGGGCTCTGGCTGGGCCACTCAAGGACATGGAGAGACTTGTCCTGAAGCCACTCCTGCGTTATCATTGGCTGTGTGCTTAGGGTTGTTGTCCCTTTGGAAGGTTAACCTTCGCCCCAGTCTGAGGTCAGGAGCGCTCTGAAGCATGTTTTCATCAAAGATCTCTCTGTACTTTGCTCCGTTCATCTTTCCCTCATTCCTCCCAGTCCCTGCTGCTGAAACACAATATTGGTTTCATCAGACCAGAGAATCTTGTTTCTCATTATCTGAGAGCCTTAGGTGCCTTTTGGCAAACTCCAAGGAGGCTTTCATGTGCCTTTTACTGAGGATTGGCTTCCGTCTGGCCACTCTACCATAAATGCGTAATTGGTGGAGTGCTGCAGAGATGGTTGTCCTTCTGGAAGATTCTCCCATCTCCACAGAGAAACTGGAGCTCTGTCAGTGACCACTGGGTTCTTGGTCATCTCCCTGACCAAGGCCCTTCTCCCCCGATTGCTCAGTTTGTCCGTGCGGCCAGCTCTAGGAAGAGTCTTGGTGGTTCCAAACTTCTTCCATTTAAGAATGATGTTTTGGTACCCTTCCCCAGATCTGTGCTTTGACACAATCCTGCCTCGGAGCTCTATGGACAATTCCTTCGACCTCACGATTTGGTTTTTGCTTTGACATGCGCTGTCAACTGTGGGACCTTATATAGACAGGTCTGTGCCTTTCCAAATCATGTCCAATCAATTGAATTTACCACAGCTGGACTCCAATCAAGTTGTAGAAACATCTCAAGGATGATCAATGGAAACAGGATGGACCTGACCTCAATTGCGAGTCTCATAGCAAAGGGTCTGAATACTTATGTAAAGGTATTTCTGTTCTTAATTTTTAATACATTTGCAAAAATGTCTAAAAACCTGTTTTGCTTTGTCATTATGGGGTATTGTGTGTAGATTGATGAGAACATTATTTTTATACAATTTTTTTATACATTTTAGATTAAGGTTGTAAAGTAAAAATATGTGGAAAAGGCGAAGGCGTCTGAGGACTTTCCGAATGCGCTGTAAACTCTTAGGGAGTGCCAGACGTCAATATCTTTTCACAATTGCAGGAGGGGCTCATATTTAATATTTATTTCATGGTGATAACAATGGAATGTATTATGGTGGTGTCCAGCCCCCCTATCCCCCATGTCAGTTGAACCTTGTTGAGAAAGACTGCAGCTATGATGAACAACTCTGAAAGACTACAGTTCTTTGTGCAGAAAATACCTTTTATAGGAGAAGAAGGCCTGCACACTGTTAAAGCTCCCAATTCAACGATTTATTGACAACGTTTCGATCCGTAACGGATCTTTGTCAGGTCAAACAAACAGAGTTCTCACATCCCAGAAAATACCTTCAAATATAATCTTGGTAGGAAAAGTGGTTGTTTTTTTCTTTGTGTTTTTTTAATGTTTGTGTTTTTTTATGGCATATTTCCTGTTCGTTAAAGTCTAGATTAAATATCTGAAAGAAGATGAATCTAACAGACATTGGTTTCATCCCAGGTCCTTGAATGTATCTATGAGGATGACAGTACTGTCCTCTAACTTGCACTTTAGCACCTATTTACATATTCAACTTACATTGTGAAAAAAATATGAATGATTTTCAACAATAAATGTATGTTTGTCTTTGGTCCATGTCTTGTGAGATTTTGAAAAGTTTGAACACACTCAATCTGAAAATGTAGGTTTCACGTGGGAATGTTTTGTGTTACAGTTTAAAGTTTCACTTTCAGCAAAATTATGTCACTTAGCTCCTCCCTCTCAAACATTCATCCTCCTGTCTTTGTAAAGGTAATATAATACAGTACCGTTTGTGAGTATGTGTGTTTCGCTGTTGTCATTCTGGTGGTGCATTTTGAAAAGTGAGCCCAGACAAATCTTGCTATAGACATTTTCTATTGTTTTTTCTTCTTCACAAAACAGGTAGGCATATGTTTTTTTTGTCTTACTTTGGACTTATCTTGTTATTTTCGGGTTGTTGCTTTCTGAGAAAAAGTGAGAGAAACTGATGTTTTTCATCTTGAGGTTTTGGTTAATTGGCTGGAGGTGTTGGGTTACATGCATGTACAGTGAGTCACTCTCAGCAGGATGGAGACCAGTCTTATTATTGATGATGTAGGTACAAGCCTTTGCTTGCAGTGTAGTTCAGTTTTACCTGCATAAAATGTTGTGCATGTACTTTTTTTATACATATTTACTTGTGTATTTATAGGATTTTCACTGTAATTGAGCTGAAGTCTTATTTCTTATGAACCTCATCAATACTGTGCTAAAGTATATGGGCTAAAGGTACTAAAATTATATGATTATTCAAGAGCCATAATAATTTAATAATAACATATCTCCCCCCATAGAGATGTCATCATTGAATGTTGACAGCAGCCTTCTACCAGAAGAGCAGTTCCTGTGCTCTATCTGCCTGAATGTGTTCACTGATCCAGTTACCACTCCTTGTGGCCACACCTTCTGCAAAGTTTGTATTAGTGGATACTGGGATAACAGTGAGATATGCCAGTGTCTAAAATGTCAGAAACGATTCTATGTGAGACCAGAGGTCTCCACCAACTCTGTGATAGAGGAGATCTCAGTGCATATCAAGAGAAGAAGACTTGATATACCAGAATGCTCAGTTTCCGTTGGGGAGGTGGCTTGTGATGTTTGTTCCACAATAAAGCTCAAGGCCCTGAAGTCCTGCCTGGTGTGTCTGACCTCTTACTGTGAGACTCACCTGGAGCCTCATCAGAGAGTGGTGAATCTGAAGAGACACAAGCTGATCGACCCTGTGAATAACTTGGAGGACAGGATGTGTAAGAAGCACGAAAGAGGCCTGGAGCTGTTCTGTAGGACTGATCAGACATGTGTGTGTGTTTTGTGTACTGAGACTGACCACAAGTGTCACAATACTGTACCCATTGAAGAGGAGGGAGTAAAACAAAAGGTAAGACCTTTTAATTCAATTTTTTTCTATCATTCTCTTTCGACGACATCTTAATTTCCTTCATGCATACTTGATATGAATTTTCCACAGGCTGAGCTTGTGTCCACTAAGGCAGAGGTGCAGAAAATGATTCAGGACAAACATGCAAAGATGGAGGAGATCAAACACTCAGTGGTGCTCAGCAAAGTAAGTTCTGACAAAAATAAAACATGTTACATTACCACACTGGATTGCCATAATGTTTATTTAGCCAGTGGGAAAATGTGTATACATTTTTTTAAACCAAAATGAATATTATTCAATCAATTTATCAGAAGGCAGGTATCTTCTGTATTCAAGCAGTTTATAGTAGAGTATTAACCAAATATATTGTTTTTGAAGTAATTAACTCTACATGCAATTTTTTTTCATTAGAAAAGTACTGAGAAAGAAGTGGAGGACAGTGAAAAGCTTTTCACTGAACTGTTACAGTCTATAAAAAAAAGGAGAACTAAGCTTGTGAAGGTAATAGAGGAGAGGCAAAAAGCAGCGGAGAGGAGAGCTGAAGGGCTCACCCAACAGTTGGAGCAGGAAATCACTGAGCTACAGAAGAGAAGCACTGAGCTGGAGCAGCTCTCACACACTGAGGACTACCTCCACCTCCTACAGGTCAGTGTCCCTCTCTGTCATCAATAGGTTAGGGTTAATCTATATTGTCAATATACTGTAAATGCATGAAGTGAAAACTCCTGAGATAATGAATACATTTTTGGGAGTTGTAGAGTTTGCCGTCCCTTCGCACCCCTCCGTCTACTAAGAAATGGTCCAGGGTGAGTGTTAACACTGATCTGTGTGTGGGGACTTTGAGAAGAGCCTTGTCTCAAATTGAGGAAAACATAAGAGGAGAACTAAAAGTTCTTACAGAAATAGGTAAGATTCATTTTGACCAATATTTATTAAAGAAGCATTTAAAAAAATCTGTCCTATTGTATTCTGTCTGGATTGTTTAATGACGTTCTGTCTATTTTCTTACAGAACTCACAAGAATGCAAGAGTTCAAAGGTGATATAAATTGTAATTTCTTTGAGAATGATAACGAGGTTAATGCTCATTAACAACCATGATATGGCCCATAATTGTGCTATATGTTTTGTAAATGTTATCTAAATTATATATCGGCCCATATCTCTGCTCCTCAGATGAAGTCACTCTGGACCCCAACACTGCAAATCGTTGGCTACAGCTCTCTGAAGACGGAATGCGAACAAAGTACGCCAAAACAGCCCAGACGGTGTCTGACAATCCAAAGAGGTTTGACTACTACTCAGCGGTCTTAGGAGAGAAGGGTTTCAACTCTGGACGCCATTACTGGGAGGTCCAGGTGGGCGTGAGTGGGAGGTGGGAGGTTGGCATTGCCATGAGGGCCGTCAACCGGAAGAAGGCGGTTAAAAAGAATTCCGAACATGGCTTCTTTGTTCTGTCAAAGAGCGGATACTTGGAGTATGAGGCTGGTTCTTCACCCCCTACCACCTTCAATCTGAACCCCATACCGAGAAGAGTCGGTGTGTATGTTGATTACGAGAAAGGGCAGGTGTCTTTTTATGATGTGCTGGCAAAGTCACACCTCTACTCATTCCTTGGTCTGTCCTTCACCGGGAAACTTTACCCCTACTTTTACCTCTACAGCATGAAAAAGAAGTCTGAGTCACTAGTCATTTACATCGATTGGATAAAGAAGTACAAAGACCATTTGAGGAGACTCTCCAATACCGCAAAGTGAAGATACTCACCATAAAAGGCTAGATATTATTACTCAATAGTACTCAATAATACACAAAATTAAATGACTTGGCACCCCTCACTAGTTTCCTCTGATGTAATAAAATCCTATATCATGTTTATATAGCATGTGTTTCCTCATAAACAACAGTAAAAGTTATAAAATGAAGGAATACATAAAGTCGTTATGTTGTCATCAAATATGTGTGTGAAATTCTGCTGTATTTACATGTTTCAAACATTTTTGTATGTATAAGATTTGCAAGAGAGGAAAGTACAATTGATGACATTGAACAAGGAAAGAACAACTCCAACAGCGTATACTAGTATTTGCACACAGGCCTGCTGTGGCTGTGACTTGATTGTATCTATGATTATTGCCCAGCAACAGCCCCAAAACATCACTGCTCTAGAGGAGATCTGCATGGAGGAATGGGCCAAAATACCAGCAACAGTGTGTGAAAACCTTGTGAAGACTTTGACCTCTGTCATTGCCAACAAAGGGTATATAACAAAGTATTGAGATAAACTTTTGTTATTGACCAAATACTTATTTTCCACCATAATTTGCAAATAAATTCATTAAAAATCCTGCAATGTGATTTTCTGGATTTTTTCCCCTCATTTTGTCTGTCATAGTTGAAGTGTACCTATGATGAAAATTACAGGCCTCTCTCATCTTTTTAAGTGGGAGAACTTGCACAATTGGTGGCTGACTAAATACTTTTTTGCCCCACTGTACAGTTGAAGATTTGGGCGTCACCTGTGAATGTTTCCAGTGAGAGTTCTAAGTTTCATTTTAAGTGAAATTATGAAATGTAGCTCCTCCCTTTCAAATGCTCATCCTCCTCCCTTCTAAAAGGAACAGCATTTATCTTCTTGTGAGGGAGTACTGTATGTGTGTGTGATAGTTTTCTTTCCTGTCCTGATGATTCCTGTCTGCGTTTGAAAAGTATGCCGGGAAAAATCTAGCTAAAAAAAAAGACAAAACAGGTAGTTATTATTTCTTACTTTTTACTTTTGTTCACTGAAGTGAAAGAAAGTGATGTTCAACTTTAGGTTTCAATTAATTGGCAAGAGGTGTTGGGTTACATGTATATACAGTGAGTCACTCAACAGGGTGGAGACCAGTCTTATTATTGATGATGTTGGTACAAGCCTTTGCTTGCAGTGTAGTTCAGTTCCATCTGCTTAAAATGTTTTTTTATACATATTTCTACATGTGTATTTTACAGCATTTTCACAGTATTTGGGTTGAAGTCATTTCTTATCAACCTTAAGTAAGCAAATGGACTAAATGTATATTGACTCAAAGTATATGGATGATTCAAGAGCCATAATAATTTAATCACAATAACATATCTCCCACATAGAGATGTCATCATTGAATGCTGACAGCAGCCTTCTACCAGAAGAGCAGTTCCTGTGCTCTATCTGCCTGAATGTGTTCACTGATCCAGTTACCACTCCTTGTGGCCACACCTTCTGCAAAGTTTGTATTAGTGGACACTGGGATAACAGTGAGATATGCCAGTGTCTAAAATGTCAGAAACGATTCTATGTGAGACCAGAGGTCTACACCAACTCTGTGATAGAGGAAATCTCTGTGCATATCAAGAGAAGAAGACTTAATGTACCAGAATGCTTAGCTGCTCCTGGGGAGGTTGCTTGTGGTGTTTGTTCTACAAGAAAGATCAAGGCTCTGAAGTCCTGCCTGGTGTGTCTGACCTCTTACTGTGAGACTCACCTGGAGCATCATCAGAGAGTGGTGAATCTGAAGAGACACAAGCTGATCGACCCTGTGGAGAACCTGGAGGACAGGATGTGTAAGAAGCATGATAGGCTCCTGGAGCTGTTCTGTAGGAGCGACCAGACATGTGTGTGTCAGTTCTGTACTGAGACAGACCACAAGTCTCACGATACTGTGCCCATTGAAGACATGGGAGCACACCAGAAGGTAAGATTTGTTGAAACCACACAGTTAACATTTATTTTTCTGCAAAAACAGAATTGATTTATTTCAATATTGTCTGTCTATAGGGTGAGCTTGCAGCCGCTAAAGCAGAGGTTGGAGAGATGGTCCAGGTCAGACAGAAGAAGGTGGATGAAATCAAACACTTCGTGGAGCTCAGTAGGGTAAGTCTTTAGAAATGTCATAATAAAAAATATCACCAATACACAATGTTAATGTAATCATTGGGAAAATGGGTATAACAATTCAATCAGTTAATAAATAGTGTGTATACATCTTTCCATTACATCAGAAAAGTACAAACAAAGATATTGAGGACAGTGAGAATCTCTTCACCAATCTGTTGCGTTCGGTTGACGAAAGACGAACCAATCTAAAGCAGGTGATGGAGGCGATGCAAACAGCAGCAGAGAAAAGGGCTGAAGGACTCATCAATGACCTGGAGCAGGAAATCACTGAGTTACAGAGGAGAAGCACTGAGCTGGAGCAGCTCTCACACACTGAGGATCACCTCCACTTCCTACAGGCCAGTATCACTCTCAGTGGTTGATGTCAATGTATCAGAGGATTACTATACTGTACATAACTTAATGTTGTTGGCTTTCTGATCTCCTTCCCTGCAGACTTACCTGACCCTATGTGCCCCTCCATCCACCAAGGACTTTTCTGAGATCAGTGTGTACTCAGATCTGTGTGTTGGGATAGTGAGGAGAGCCGTGTCCAATCTGGTGGAGATATTCAAGAGAGAATTGAAAACACTAACAGACATGGGTAAGCTTTATGTTAAATTATTTAAAAAATATATATATATATTTCTGAATGTAAATATAGTGGAGGATCAATCATTTTCATATTTTTTTCAGAACTGAAGAGAATGGGGGGGTTTAAAGGTAAGATGCTAAATTCTTCAACTACAAGCAGTATGACACTTAAATCAGAGCAGTAATTGCCATTAACAGTGAATACAGTGCTATGATGAAGTATTTTCCCTCTATCAAATTTTCTCGACTTGTGCATATTTTTGACACTGAATGTTATGAGATCTTCAACCAAAACCTAATATTAGATAAAGGGAACCTGAATGAACAAATAACACAACAATTACATACTTATTTCATTTATTTCATTAACAACGCTATGCAACACCCAATGCCCCTGTGTGAAAAATAAATTGCCCCCTTATACTCTTTATACTTATGCCCCTTTAGCTGCAATGACTGCAACCAAATGCTTCCTGTAGTTGTTGATCAGTCTCTCACATCATGTGGAGGAATTTTGGCCCACTCTTCCATGCAGAAATGCTTTAACTCAGCAACATTTGTGGGTTTTCAAGCATGAACTGCTCATTTCAAGTCCTGCCACAACATCTCAATTGGGATTAGGTCATGGTTTCTGCTCTGTATCAGATAATTCTACAAGAGAATATTAGACCATCAGTCTGTGAGCTGAAGCTGAAGCACAGCTGGTTCATGCAGCAAGACAATTGTCCAAAGCACACAATCAAGTCTACATAAAATTGTTAAAACGCAACCAATTTGAAGTTGTGGAATGGCCTAAACTGAAAGTCGAGACCTAATCCCAATTGAGATGCTGTGGCAGGACTTGAAACAAGCAGTTCATTATTGAAAACCCGCAAATATCGCTGAGTTAAAGCAGTTCTGCATGGAAGAGTGGGCCAAAATTCTTACACAGCGATGTGAGATACTGATCAACAATGACAGGAAGTATTTGGTTGCAGTCATTGCAGCGGTGACACAACCAGTTATTGAGTGTAAGGGGGCAATTATTTTTTCACACAGGGGAATTGTGTGTTACATAACTTTGTTATTTGTAAACTCAGATTCCCTTTATCTAATATTAGGTTTAAGTTGAAGAACTGAAAACATTCAGTATCACAAATATGCAAAAATGAAGAAAAACAGAAAGGCATATACTTTTTCGCAGCACTATATATTTCAGTAAGGTTGCTATCAATTTTCTGTTCCACAGAGGACGTCACCCTGGACTCGAACACAGCAAGTCGTTGGATATGCCTGTTTGATGGTGGCAAACGCATCAAATACACTAAAACACCCCAGATCATATCTGACAACCCAGAGAGGTTTGACATCTACCCCATGGTTTTAGGAGAGAAAGGCTTCAACTCTGAACGCCATTACTGGGAGGTTCAGGTGGGCCTAAGAAATGACTGGGATGTAGGCGTTGCCAAGGAAACAGTAAACAGGAAGGAAAAGGTCCAAATTATCTCAGCGCATGGGTTCTTTGCACTGGGAAAAGATGGATTTGATTATAAGGTTCATTCCTCCCCCCTTAAGAATCTTTATCTGAACCCCAGGCCTAGAAAAATTGGGATCTATGTGGACTATGAGAGGGGTCAGGTCTCCTTCTACGACGTGGATGAAAAATCTCACATCTACTCTTTCACAAACCAGTCTTTCACTGAGAAACTCTACCCTTACTTTTACGTGTATAGCAAGGCCAAAAAGTCAGAGGCATTGGTCATTTCCTGCATGGAGGACCCAAGAGCACGCTACCTATCACTCCTGCAAGCCGTCTCTAAAGCTAAAGAGTAACCATATGAATTGTATGGCCCTAGCACTCTAAAAATCTGGTTTTATAGTTTCCCTTCCAGTCATTCTAATGCATCATAATGTGGTTCACTTTCTATGAATCCCATAAATATTTATTTCTAATGTATCTTTAGTAACAGTGTCAAAACACATTTTATAGCCATTTTACATATCGTAGAACAATAATTCAATGTTGTTGACACTGTTGCCTTTCTGTATCAATGGCTGTTTAGTTTGTATGTACACTATGAGTGTATAATGTTATAAATCAATAATTTTCTAATCTACATTTTGGATTGCGCCTTCTTCACCACACTGTCAGTGTGGGTGAACCTTTTCAGATTGTCATTGATGTGTACGCCGAGGAACTTGAAGCTTTCCACCTTCTTCACTGCGGCCCTGTCGATGTGGATAGGGCGTGCTCCCTTTGTTGTTTCCTGAAGTCCACAATCAGCTCCTTTGTTTTGTTGACGTTGAGGGAGAGGTTATTTTCCTGGCACCACTCCGCCAGGGCCCTCAGGCTGTCTCGTCATGGGTCATGGGTGAACAGGGTGTACAGGAGGGGACTGAGCACGCAACCTTGTGGTGACCCTGTGTTGAGGATCAGCGAAGTGGAGGTGTTGTTTCCTACCTTCACCACCTGGGGGCGGCCTTTCAGGAAGTCCAGGATCCAGTTGCACCGATCGCGGTTCAGACCCAGAGCCCCGAGCTCAATGATAATCTTGGAGGGTACTATGCTGTTGAAGGCTGAGCTATAGTCAATGAATAGCATTCTTACATAGGTATTCCTCTTGTCCAGATGGGATAGGGCAGTGTGCAGTGCAATGGCGATTGCATCGTCTGTGGATCTATTGGGGCGGTAAGCAAATTGAAGTGGGTCTAGGGTATCAGGAAAGGTGGAAGTAATACGATCCTTAACTAGCCTCTCAAAGCACCTCATGATAACCTGGTTGTAATGCTGGTGAGTTACCGCCACTCTTATATCCATATTCTTTCAGGCTGCGTGTAACAACACAAAACACGTTGTAGGCTAAAAATGTAAGAAATAACACACAAAAAAACTAAGTACTGCAAAGTTGCTCAGGGGCAGAGCTGCCATGTCTGTCAGCGCCATCTTCCTAATAGGCCTATGGAAAGTCCAGGAAACTGTAGCCTACTGTCTAGATAGGTTACATGGAAACTGAAATCTGGACACTGACTGTACGTCTATAACCTCTCACATAGCCTTATTATAAACTCCTGCAGAAAAAAAAAAATTTCTTGAATGAAAATGATACACCAAATGCAGGCAGAATTTGGACTTGGGAACAGTAGAGGAGAAAAGTGATTTCTTTCTTTCTGCATCTTAAGAGAATACAATGCTCAGTTTGACACCATCTGTTGAGGTGCTGTCTTCATCATAAAAGCTGATAGTATTTCAACCACATAAAGAAGGCTATTTGTATTTGTATTAAAGATCCCCATTAGCTGCTACCAAGGCAGACACCTTGGTGCATTCAGCTTGTCAACACTTCTTACAAAAACAAGTAGTGATGAAGTCAATCTCTCCTCTTTGAGTCATGTACATGCATATTATTAATATTAGCTCTCCGTGTGCATTTAAGGGCCAGCCGTGCTGCCCTGTTCTGAGCCAATTGTAATTTTCCGAGGTCCCTCTTTGTGGCACCTGACCACACAACTAAACAGTAGTCCAGAGCTTGTAGGACCTGCCTTGTTGATAGTGTTGTTAAAAAGGCAGAGCAGAGCTTTATTATGGACAGATTTCTCCCCATCTTAGCTGCTGTTGTATCAACATGTTTTGAACATGACAGTTTACAGTCCAACAATTCGTCACCTTAACTTGCTCAATTTCCACATTATTTATTACAAGATTTAGTTTAGGTTTAGGGTTTAGTGAGTGATTTGTCCCAAATAAAATGTGTTCAGTTTTAGAAATATTTAGGACTAACTTATTCCTTGCCGTAATTTCTGAAACTAGCTGCAGCTCTTTGTTAAGTGTTGCAGTCATTTCACTCTCTCTGAAATAGACACACTGGCCATACTCAACGCTAGTGGCATGTCATTAGTAAAGATTGAAAAAAGTAAGGCTCCTAGACAGCTGCTCTGGGGAATTCCTTATTCTACCTGGATTATGTTGGAGAGGCTTCCATTAAAGAACACCCTCTGTGTTCTTTTGGGCAGGTTACTCTTTATCCACAGCAGACTATGATGGATAATGTCAAAGGCTGCACTGAAGTCTAACAACATACAGCCCCCACAATCTTTTTATCATACATTTCGCTCAGCCAATCATCAGTCATTTATGTAAGTGCCGTGCTTGTTGATGTCCTTCCCTTTAAGCGTGCTGAAAGTCTGAAAGTAAAATTGCATTGTATCTGGTCAAACATTTTTTTCCAAAAGTTTACTAAGGGTTGGTAACAAGCTGGTTGGTCGGCTATTTGAGACAGTAAAGGGGGCTTTCCTATTCTTGGGTAGCGGAAGTACTTTTGCTTCCCTCCAGGCCTGAGGGCAAACACTTTCTAATAATTTGTTCACTACTTCCAAACTCACTAATGGGTGCATGCTAAATAGTAACTGGAATAAGCAATTTCCAGAAATGTGTCAAGTGCAGCGTCTGTTTGCTCCTCATTACACACCACAGACCAACAAACATTATTTACATCAACAACATAGGAATCACTATTGTGTAAACCTTTTATTCTTAGACCAGCCTTTGGAACTTTGGTTTTCCTATCTATGGCTGCTATATTGTGATCACTACATGCAATGGATTTTGATACTGCTTTAAAGCAAATTAATTTTTTTGCAAACAGCATTAGTAAAGATGAGATCAGTACATGTTGATTTTATTCCTGTGCTGTTTGTAACAACCTTGATAGGTTGACTGATAACCTGGACAAGGTTACAAGTAAGCACTAGTTACAGTTTGAAGCTTTTTCTTGAGTGGGCAGCTTGATGAAAGAAAATATACCTCTCTGTTGATATCACATCCATTATCAAGTACTTCACACATGTTATCCAGAGACTGTCTGCTAGACATTGGTGGTCTATAGCAACTTCCCACCAGAATGGGTTTAGGTGAGGCAGATGAACCTCAAGACATATTACTTCAACAGTATTTAACATGAGATCCTCTCTAAGCTTTATAGGAATGTGGTTCTGAATATAAATGGCAACACCTCCACCTTTGTCATTTCTGTATTTTCTGTAGATGTTATGTATTGCTACCACTGTATCATCAAAGGTATAATCTAAGTGAGTTTCAGAGATTGTCAGAATATGAACATCATCTGTTACTAGCAAATTATTGATTTCATGAACCCTGCTCCCGAGTGGCGCAGCGGTCTAAGGCACTGCATCTCAATGCTAGAGGTGCCACTACAGAGCCTGGTTTGATCCCGGGCTGTATCACAACCGGCTGTGATCGGGAGTCCCATAGGGCGGCGTACAATTGGCCCAGCATCGTCTGGGTTAGGAGAGGCCGGGGTAGGTTGTCATTGTAACAAGAATTTGTTCTTAACTGTCTTGCCTAGTTAAATAAAGGTTAAATAAAAACACATTGTAACGTGGGCTATTTTTTTAGCATTTTCTACTAGGGCACACCGCCTCAGTGCTAGCTATATAACTCTAGCTGTAAGATCAGCAGAACCATTCAGGGCAGTAAGAGGGACATAAATTAGGTTACTTACATTGTGTCTTCCAACGCCCCTGGGATAATGTACATTTGCTTAAGCATTATGACAACTCAGCGACACAATGGTAGGGATTAACTGAGCTGGGCTTGGGTCAGTCATTGTCTCAACGTTCTCGGCTGCCCTTCATAATATTATTGAATCCCACATGAACTATCATAAACTCAAATTCCTGATGTAGGTTTAAAATGTTTGGGAGCAGCTTATTAATGTCTTGTGCTCATGGATAGCACAATGTTTTTGCTCAGGTACTGAGACATTTCTCATCATTGATCTTCCCAATACAATGGCCGGAGAAGGAGATGGAGAAATCCACCCATTCCTACCCCTCACACAATTCGTTGAACCTTTCGCTGCCCCCTGGGATAGATCCAAACCTCCCATAGCAGGCAGTGCCCCGTCAGATCCAGAGAGAGGGAAAGGTTCCAAACTCGACAACAAAGCCGCTGCTGGAGTCAGCGTAGCTGAAATCAGCACAGCCGTCGCAGACACAGGCAATCCCAACGATAAAGGCACCGGTAGAATAGGTACAGCGAAGCTATAACTGATGTCAATCTGCTCCGAACCTCTCGCACGCGTCCCGTCCGCTTAGCAGCATGCCGCTGCCTTCTGTTTCCACGACTTGTGACATGGGACCAGCTCTGATTGAAACAATCCTCTTGCTGTTCTTTGTCTACTCCACTACAAGATGGAGGAGGAGAAGCAGATGGAGACGACTTCCTTGGCAGGCAAGTTCCAGGAAGCACAGGCCATTCGGATAGGGACAGATTACAAGGCGGGGAAACATACATCAGCCCCGAGCGGCGTCCAGCTACAGGAGTCGAGATCTGAAACTCAGAAACACGTTGAGTCGTTTTCACAGCTTTCTTTTTCCTTACCATCGGTCAAAATGATGTCATTTGGACATTTTCTACATAAAATAAAAATGTTTGATGACAGAGAGAACTTTACTGATATAACTATATAGACTGAAGCATTCATTCTATCAAACTATTACATTATTCTGTTTCACAGGGTTTTTTTTAGTCTTCTATGGCAACATATAATGACAATAGAGAAGCTACATGTATCTAACTATAGACACGTTGACTAACAAATAGCCTACCAAAATGTCAAATTATAAGCAGGAACATATCTTACTCAAGCAAAAAAGAAATCCTGCAACCGCTGTCAAAAAATCTTTCTGCCGTCTTTGACTGTAGCTTATAGCGTATTGTCTATATTTGCGGGTTAGGGTTGTGTGTGGGCCTCAGATTTTGACTTTATTACATATAGTCAGGCTGTTGCAGATGGGTTATTAGCAATTGCGGGTGAACAAACAGCTGACCCGCGCACCACTAAAATGTATGGCTTCTTATAATTTGACCAGAGGAAATGTGAAGATGTTTAATTATTTTCAACTTTGCCAGAAAACAGCATGACCCACCAATCAAGTTTTACACAGGGTTGTCACCATTTTGTGATTGTGCAGTTAGCAAAGTTTGTCTTTGTCTTGTGTAAATACTGCAGCTTGTCGTTAACGTAACAGAATGCCAAAGAAAGACGTTTGACTTTCAAGCATCAAACACACACACACACACACACACACACACACACACACACACACACACACACACACACACACACACACACACACACACACACACACACACACACACACACACACACACACACACACACACACACACACACACACACACACACACACACACACACACACAGTCTTGTACAGCTAACCTTGTGGGGACATACAATTCAGTCCCATTCAAAATCCTATTTTCACTAACCCTAAACCTAAACCTAAACCTAAACCTAACCCTAATCCTAACCCGTACTCTTACCCTAACCCTAACCCTAACCTTTACCCTAACCCTAACCCAAAAACCTAAACTTTATCCTAACCCTAGCTCCTAACCCTAACCCTACAACTAATCCTAGCTCCTAACCTTAATATTTAAGATAATTCTAACCCTAACACTAATTCTAACCTTAACCCTAAACCCCCTAGAAATAGCATTTGACCTTGTGGGGACTAACAAAATGTCCCCAGCTGGTCAACTTTTTGTTCGTTTACTATTCTTGTAGGGACTTCTGGTCCCCACAAGAATAGTTAAACACGTCCACACACGTACACACACACACACACACACACAC
This sequence comes from Salvelinus alpinus, assembly GCF_045679555.1. NCBI lineage: Eukaryota > Metazoa > Chordata > Actinopteri > Salmoniformes > Salmonidae > Salvelinus > Salvelinus alpinus. The sequence continues at coordinate 21,944,593 of NC_092116.1, forward strand.
ACACACACACACACACACACACACACACACACACACACACACACACACACACACACACACACACACACACACACACACACACACGTTTGCATAGGCCCACACTGGTTCTGATGTAGAAATACCTAATTCAGGGAAAGGGGTGTGTATTTATTATGTTTTCAGAAATGAAACTCAAGGCAGAAAAGACAGAGAGTATTAGAGATCAAATACACAGAGACTATAGGAGCCTGAAGTAAAGGAAGATCGCATCAGCTGAAAGGTAGTACTCTTTTTCTTATAGTAAAAACCGATTGTATGACTTTTATGTGTACATTATGCTACCGTCAGGATGTGTTGACATAGGATGTAAAGGAATGTTGTTCAACTGTCATGTATTATTGATTGTTTGTTATTGACCACGTACAGGTACCATAGATGTAAGACATTATGACATGGTGGAATACTGTTGATAGACATATTATACTTTGAAGGACTATGGTAAAACTACTTTTATTGTTATTTCTGCATCAAAACTAGCCAACAATTAGCCTCATTCAATGAAATAGTCAAAAGTAGGTCAGTAGGAAAGTAGGTCAGTAGATAGGTAGGTCAGTAGGTCAGTAGGTAGGTCAGTAGGTAGGTAGGTAGGTACAGTAGGTAGGTAGGTAGGTACAGTAGGTAGGTAGGTAGGTACAGTAGGTAGGTAGGTAGGTACAGTAGGTAGGTAGGTAGGTCAGTAGGTAGGTAGGTACAGTAGGTAGGTAGGTAGGTACAGTAGATAGGTAGGTAGGTACAGTAGGTAGGTAGGTAAGTACAGTAGGTAGGTAGGTAGGTAGGTACAGTAGGTAGGTAGGTAGGTACAGTAGGTAGGTAGGTAGGTACAGTAGGTAGGTAGGTAGGTACAGTAGGTAGGTAGGTAGGTCAGTAGGTAGGTAGGTAGGTACAGTAGGTAGGTAGGTCAGTAGGTCAGTAGGTAGGTAGGTAGGTACAGTAGGTAGGTAGGTCAGTAGGTCAGTAGGTAGGTCAGTAGGTAGGTAGGTAGGTAGGTACAGTAGGTAGGTAGGTATACACACAGTGTCTTAGAGTCATCTCTCGTTATATGGGTGTGTCAGTGGTCATACCATATGTGGGCATACCTATATGTCTCACTGTGAAATCTCATTTGACTGATGCAATACCTCAATAGACAATGTACTATAGACATCAGGATGGTGTTGTACTGTTCCTGTACCAGTAGAGGGCGACCAAACACTGTTCATTTTAGTGCCTCAGCTACACAGCAAAGTTGTGACTATTCTGTAAAGCAGCGTTTTCCAAACTCTTCCTGGGGACCTCATGGGGTGCACGTTTTGGTTTTTGCCCTAACACTACACATCTGATTCAAATAAAAAACGTTGATTATTTAAATCAGCTGTGTACTGCTAGGGCAAAAACCAAACTATGCACCACCAACAACGCATCTCTAATATGCGCTTTAGTCTCTTAAAGGGGCAATCAGCAGTTGAAACAATAACAGAGTGTGATTCCCACCCCTGTTTCGGTATAAAGCTTATCAATGGGGCTGGAGAAATGTAACCACTCCTAAATTCATAGACAGACCTATGGATGCAAGGGCTGACCATCCATTATATCAAGATGAAAGTTTTAACCATGTTTTGAGGATACATAGTGTTTGTTTCCAAACATTGGAGTAAAACAATCTTATATTTTGGGTTCTGATGGAGTACTACAGTTTAACTAAGCTCATGAGGCATTTAAAATGATGTTGCAACTGCAGACTGTCTGTTTAATGAACAATGAATAATTAATCTGACATCTGTAACATCCCATATCAGACATGGCCTTCTCATCTGCAGTCTCCATCTCCATCAACACCCCTGTCCTGATTGAGCAGCACCTCAACTGTTCCATCTGTCGGGGCCTGTTTAAGGACCCGGTCACCACCCCCTGTGGCCACACCTTCTGCCAGACCTGCCTGGAATGCAACCTCCACTTCAATGACCTCATATGCCCCGTCTGCAAGGAGCATCTAAGGAGGAACCCACAGGTGAATTAATGCCAGATAAAATCAATATAACACTTCCTGTCTCAGCCATTTTCCCCTCTACATCAACCTGTTGTTTGGGGGGGATGTATTGTACTAAAATCAAATCAAATGATTTGTAGACTAACCGAGCTGTATACTAACAGGGAAATGCTTACTTATAGGCCCTTCTCAACAATGCAGAGAGAACAAATTTAGAAATAGTAGAACAAATATTACACAAGGAATAAATACACAATAAGTAATGATAACTTAGCTATATGCACTTGGTACCAGTACCGAGTCGATGTGCAGGGGTACGAGGTAGATAGTTACATATAGGTAGGGATAAAGTGACTAGGCAACGGGATAGATAATAAACAGTAAGAGCATCAAATTGATAAACAAAGCACAATATCATCCACAGGTGAACATCATCCTCAGTACTCTCATTCAGGAGTTGAAGAAGGCCCAGGAGAGGAAGCCAGGGGAGTATTCTGGAGCTCCAGGTGAGGTGGCCTGTGACGTCTGCATTGAGAGGAAGCTCAATGCCCAAAAGTCCTGTCTGGTGTGTCTGGCCTCATACTGCGAGACTCACCTGGGCCCCCACACCTCAGCAGGCAGGCTGAAGGGCCACAGGTTGGTGGCCCCTGTGGATGTCCTGAATGGCTTGATTTACTTTAACTTTATTGATTCTTGCTAACAGTTCACAATAAAACTGTAGAAATACAGAAAATTGCATAGAAAAAAACTTCATCAGAAAACACACACTTAGATGGATAATATAGTGTACTGTTTAAAATGAATAAACAGGCTGGTGGCCCCTGTGAAGGACCTGGATGGGAGGGCGTGTCTGACCCACGGTCGTCCCCTGGAGCTGTACAGCAGGGCAGAGGGGCGCTGTGTCTGTGCCCTCTGCGTGGAGGAGGGTCACGAGGTCATCTCCGTGGAAATGGAGTGGGACAGGAAGAAGGTGTCATATTTTCAATGGGTTTTCATGCTGTCATATATTCAACTGGTTCAATAAATTCTGTAGATGTTTCGTTGTGTTTAAAAAGTGTGTAGTATTGAGTGTGTCTGAATGAGAGTGTGTATTGAGTGATGAAAACATAAAATAACCTACCACAAAACTATGAGATAGTTTCATTGTGTGTGTGTGTGTACATGTTTGTATGTCCTAGGGTAACCTGGGGAGCACCAAGGCTGATATGCAGGAGAGAATCCTGGAGAGGGAGAGAAAGGTGGAGGAGATCAGGGTGTCTGTGGAGCAGTGCAAGGTGAGGCCTGGTTAAGTCAGAGTGAGGTACTACCTGTTTACTTGCAAACACAGAGATGGAGGACTGTAACAGTGACATATTTAACCATGAGACAGGCGGAGAGACCTGTTGCACATAGACAGGGAGAAAGAGAGACCTGTTGCACATAGACAGGGAAAAAGAGAGACCTTTTGCACATAGACAGGGAGAAAGAGAGACCTGTTGCACATAGACAGGGACAGGGAGAAAGAGAGACCTGTTTCACATAGAGAGGGACAGGGAGAAAGAGAGACCTGTTGCACATAGACAGGGACAGGGAGAAAGAGAGACCTGTTGCACATAGACAGGGACAGGGAGAAAGAGAGACCTGTTTCACATAGACAGGAAGAAAGAGAGACCTGTTGCACATAGACAGGGAGAAAGAGAGACCTGTTGCACATAGACAGGGAGAAAGAGAGACCTGTTGCACATAGACAGGGAGAAAGAGAGACCTGTTGCACATAGACAGGGAGAAAGAGAGACCTGTTGCACATAGACAGGGAGAAAGAGAGACCTGTTGCACATAAACAGGGAGAAAGAGAGACCTGTTGCACATAAATAGGGAGAAAGAGAGACCTGTTGCACATAGACAGGGAGAAAGAGAGACCTGTTGCACATAGAGAGGGAGAAAGAGAGACCTGTTGCACATAGACAGGGAGGAAGAGAGACCTGTTGCACATAGAGAGGGAGAAAGAGAGACCTGTTGCACATAGACAGGGAGAAAGAGAGACCTGTTGCACATAGACAGGGCGAAAGAGAGACATGAAACACAGACAGTGAGACAAGCACAGAGAGAAAGGTAAAGTGAAAAGTGAGGCAGACAAAGACAAAAACACAGGAGGGAGAGAGACATTGAGTTAATACTGAGTTGTTGTCCACCATCCATCCTCTAGGCCCACATGGACAGGGAGAGGAGGGAGATTGACTCTGTGTTCAAAGCAGTGATAGCAGCTGTAGAGGAGACCCATCTAGATGCTCTCAGGCCCATGGAGGAGAGGCAGCAGGAGGTGGAGAGAGAGGCAGGAGAACTCACCCAGGAGCTGAAGAGAGAGATCAGAGAACTGAAAGAAACCATTGGTGAATTGGAGGATGTTGCTGACCTCAAGGATCACATTCTCTTCCTGCAGGTGAGTAATTTTACTTTGACATAACCCTTTTAATATATGATCCACACATGATCTCCACTGGCACCACACTCTGAACATTCTGCAAGCTGTTCCGATGTTAGTTGATGCATGTGTTTGTGTACCAGTATTGTGTGAAATACAGTACATGGAGTGTACTAGACTGGAGTGTCTATTGTCTGTCTAAAAATGGTTGAAATTGAATTTCATAATAATGATACAGTGTAATGAAAAACAAGTGTTCAATGAACTTTGTCATCTATCTCTGTTAATGTGTCTCTCTTTCTCTCTATTGATTCCTCTGTCTCCCTCTCTTTCTTTCCCTTGTCCCTCCATCTGTCTCGCCACCAGACTTTCCCATCCCTGTCGGGGCTGTGTGATGGCAGAGACTGGACTGAGGCCTCCATTGATACTACACTCTCCTTTGGCACCATGAGAAGCAGCTGGTCGACCATGACGGAGAGAATCAAGCACGAGCTGGAGAAGCTCTCCTCAGTTGGTAAAAGATTGAGACAATATAAACCGTACTAAAAATAATACAGTTGGAGTCGGAAGTTTACATACACCTTAGCCAAGTACATTTAAACTCAGTTTTTCACAATTCCTGACATTTAATCCCAGTAAAAATCTCCTGTCTTAGGTCAGCTAGGATCACCACTTTATTTTAAGAATGTGAAATGTCAGAATAATAGTAGAGAGAATGATTATTTCAGCTTTTATTTCTTTCATCACATTCCCAGTGGGTCAGAAGTTTACATACACTCAATTAGTACTTGGTAGCATTGCCTTTAAATTGTTTAACTTGGGTCAAATGTTTCAGGTAGCCTTCCACAAGCTTCCCATTCCTCCTGACAGAGCTGGTATAACTGAGTCAGGTTTGTAGGCCTCCTTGCCCGCACACGCTTTTTCAGTTCTGCCCACAAATTTTCTATAGGATTGAGATCAGGGCTTTGTGATGGCCCCTCCAATAACTTGACTTTGTTGTCCTTAAGCCATTTTGCCACAACTTTGGAAGTATGCTTGGGGTCATTGTCCATTTGGAAGACCCATTTGCGACCAAGCTTTAACTTCCTGATTGATGTCTTGAGATGTTGCTTCAACATATCCACATAATTGTTCTACCTCATGATGCCATCTATTTTGTGAAGTGCACCAGTACCTCCTGCAGCAAAGCACCCCCACAACATGGTGCTGCCACCCCTGTGCTTCACGGTTGGGATGGTGTTCTTCGGCTTGCAAGCCTCCCCCTTTTTCCTCCAAACATAACGATGGTCATTATGGCCAAACCGTTCTATTTCTGTTTCATCAGACCAGAGGACATTTCTCCAAAAAGTATGATCTTTGTCCCCATGTGCAGTTGCAAACCATAGTCTGGCTTTTTTATGGCGGTTTTGGAGCAGAGGCGATATAGGACCACAGTTTTACTGTGGATATAGATACTTTTGTACCTGTTTCCTCCAGCATCTTCACAAGGTCCTTTGCTCTGAAGTACATTCATCTCTAGGAGACAGAACGCGTCTCCAGAACGCGTCTCCTTCCTGAGCGGTAGGACGACTGCTTGGGTCCATGGTGTTTATACTTGCGTACTATTGTTTGTGCAGATGAACGTGGTTCCTTCAGGCGTTTGGAAATTGCTCTCAAGAATGAACCAGACTTGTGGTGGTCTACAATTTTTTTATGAGGTCTTGGCTGATTTCTTTGGATGTTCAAATGATGTCAAGCAAAGAGGCACTGAGTTTGAAGGAAGGCCTTGAAATACATCCACAGGTACACCTCCAATTGATTCAAATGATGTCAATCAGCCTATCAGAAGATTCTAAAGCCATGACATAATTTTATGGAATTTTCCAAGCTGTTTAAAGGCACATTCAACTTAGTGTACACTTCTGAACCACTGGAATTGTGATACAGTGAATTACAAGTGAAATAATCTGTCTGTAATCAATTGTTGGCAAAATTACTTATGTCATGTACAGAGTAGATGTCCTAACCGACTTGCCAAAACTATAGTTTGTTAATTAACAAGAAATTTGTGGAGTGGTTGAAAAACAAGTTTTAATGACTCCAACATAAGTGAATGTAAACTTCCGACTTCAACTGTAAATAGTATAGGACTACTTTCCAGTGTTTTTCTGTTTAGCTTGATATGTTGCAAGTACCCTGACAGCCCAAATATGTGATTTCTTCCACAGAACTTGAGAGGATCCTGAAGTTTGCAGGTGTATATTTTTTTTATTTCAGTGTAAAACTACATTAGTATACAAATATTTTAGAGTACATCTCAACCACATTCATTTTGAAGTAGGCCACATGTTAACCTCATTCATATCAATAACAACCACATATGATGTTATTCAGTTGATGTGACATTGGACCCGGACACAGCAAACACACAGTTGATTCTATCTGAGGACGGGAAAGAAGTGAGAGATGGAGGGAAGATACAGGACCTCCCTGACTGTCCGCATCGCTTCGATCACTTCGGCAGCGTCCTAGGACACAACAAGCTAACCTCTGGGAGATCATACTGGGAGGTGGATGTCGGGAACAAGACGGGTTGGGATCTGGGAATAGCAAGAGGAGATGCCAACAGGAAGGGGAAGCTCTCTGTGAATCCTACTAACGGTTACTGGGCTATAGTGAATTATAATGGTGCCAAATACGGAGCCTTGGGGGACCCGCCTTTTCTGTTGTCACTGAGAGAAAAGCCCCAGAAGGTGGGGGTGTTTGTGGATTATGAGGAGGGGTTGGTGTCTTTTTATAATGTGGAGGCTAAGGCTCACATACATTCTTTCACTGGGTATTCCTTTATTGGGGAAATATATCCATATCTCAGCCCACATCTTCTGAATGGGGAGGAGAACTCAGACCCACTGGTCATCACCAAAACAGGGTGATGTCACGCATTGCTCAGCCTTATAGGTGAAAGACATTCACTTCAGGTTAGGATTAGGATTAGGGCTACAGCTAGAGTTAGGGTCGGGTTAGGGCTGTGGCGGTCACAAAATGTTGTCAGCCGATGATTGTCAAGCAAATAACTGTCGGTGTCAAGGTAGTTCACTGTTAATTAACATAAACACATTTAGCATTTCCTGGCTTCCACACATACAAGCCATTGGTGCAGACCTTTGGAACGTTAACATTTGAAAAAGTCTAATAAGTCCATGTAATATAGCCTACAAATTCACAATAAATCCATTATTTATTTTAGACAGGTCTAAAGAAGCATGATATTAAGAAAATGTAGTCTATTTCAGAAGAACAGAGTAGCATACTTTGAGATGTCCTTATTTTAGGTCCTGATCTGGCGATGCCAAATGGCTGTGGGCTACACTAGTTCATTTAGCAGACAAGATTTGCTTAGAATTTCGTTGCATTATTGTATGAAGAATAAAATTGAACAAAGCTGAATAAAATAGAAAGGATATTTTCTCCAATAGATTTGAGGAAGTGCGCACATGTGGCTATTTTAGGTTTAGTGGTTAACAAAGAAATAGGTATTTCTATATGCTTAAGAGTTATTCATGTAACTTTAATTGTTCTACAAACATTGGGCTATATGTTTAGATGTCTAATACATTGTAAGGCTGCATGATGTGACTCTAATGATTTGAAAAAAGTTGCTTGAAAGGCATGAGCTCTGCTTAGTTTTTTGGTGCAGGCTGTACACACGACATCAGTCACTCATTCACAATATGACAAGCACTTGATGTCTCGATTTTTACAGCATTCCCTTTGTGTGGCCGTAATGCACCCTAAAAAATGTCATGCCTTTTGCGAGTGCTGCTCGCTCTGAATCACCTCTCACTAACATGGCTCTCCATCACTTGATCGGGTCTTTCTCACAGGCTACAAGTGAAGACCGACACTTCGGGGCCACAACTGCACGTGTCCTTATCCAATTCCGAGGTTCATATTTAAGTTATTGGAAGAACTGTTCACATTTACTTTTCGTCAGCCAACAAGATGAGTAGGCCTAACGAACAGCAAAAGCACTAGCCTATGTCAATCTACTATCCCCCATAGTGCAAAAGTCAACCTATTCTGTTCTGTGCGATAAATAAATATTCCAAACATAGTCTGGGCCAGTTGTGGGATGTGATAGATCCCAAATTAATACAACCACTAGCATCAAAAAACCTTTTTTACGCAATATGACTGACCCAACAGATCAGAACATATAGCTTAAAATGTTAGGCTATTAGGCTATTTATTCACATTATAAGCGCAGCAATGCGCACATGGTAGTAGGCTATAATTAGCGGAAAACACTTATCAAATGTGACCGCAAATGCAATTATGCTTGTAATGCTTTTATTATAAAGGTGCATTTTTCTGGTGAAAATGATCTTACCCAAACTGTAAACTCACACGCTGCTAATGTTTGTCAGTTAGGCTTTACACCCCGTGTAAAGCGGATTAATGTACTTAGTTTTAAGAAGTTATTTGGCAACTTTAAATAGAGCTATGGGCTAGGCTACATGAGGTGTGCGACTATGATTAGAAAAAGTCGCAAAAAAAGTAATTGTTTCTTATGCTGGGCATCATTCTCAAGTGATAATATATAATAGGCTAATATTGTCACCCATCAGACTATTCTTGATTTAATCTTTACATATACTAAATAATACTTGTATGACATTAGTTTTGATTGAGAACGCACCACTATCATGCACCTGTATTACAACAGGGACAGGGTGAAAACATGTCATCTATGCACTTAAAGAGCAACTGGAGGATGCTTTTGACATGGTTCATTTTCATTCCAGTCAGGTAGGCTATACTCCTGTTATAAATATAAGCAACGTGCTTAATATTAGGAAGGTGTTACAATGATGATTGTACGAACTCGAACCCCGTCGCAGAGAAACACAGCAAGCAGAGGTAAGGGTAAATCCAGATCTTTACTAAAAGTCTAAAAGTCTAAAAGTCTAAAAACAGAAACAAGGCAACCACACAAGAGTGCACTAAACATAAGAGCTAAGCAAGGATCCAGGCCAACAGAGGAACCTAAATAGCCAGGCAACCAGGTGAACAGAGGAACCTAAATAGCCAGGCAACCAGGTGAACAGAGGAACCTAAATAGCCAGGCAACCAGGTGAACAGAGGAACCTAAATAGCCAGGCAACCAGGTGAACAGAGGAACCTAAATAGCCAGGCAACCAGGTGAACAGAGGGGGCAATCAAACACAGGTGAAGCCAATAAGAAACAATCAGGGTAAGCTGGAAACTAGAAACAAGGTAAGGGTGCCCTCCAGCAGTAACCCAAGGAAACACACTCAAAATAAAACAGAAACTGTAACAGAAAGTTGAGAAATAAATATAGTAGGCCTAGCCTATAGAAAGCTGATGTAATCCTCCTCTTTTTTATAGAGCCCATCACTCTTTTCTTGCGCAATTGCATAGCCTATAGAAATGTTGTGCAACATGAGCTCATGGACTTGCATGAAGTGTGTGATTAGATTCGATTACATTTGCATTGATGTCAGATTGATTAGATGGATAATAGAGTGCTGAGTATCAGGCAACTGGCAAGTTTGGTAGGCTACCAATTACCAGCAGAAAGCATCAGAACTTGGAGAAGCCTAATTAACGTGACTAAACGGTCACATGGAAATTGACTGCCTTCATGACTTGTGACCGCCGGTGTTGCGGTAATATGGTCACCGCAACAGCCCTAGGTTGGGTTAGGGTTAGTATGGTGTTAGCAAATTGTCAATTCAATCAGATACGTATTTTGTCTTTCTTTTTACTTTGTTACACATTGATGAAAATATTTGAATCAATTGCATATATATAACCAATGAGTGACTACTTTTTGTATGAAATTAAAACTCTTACTGGCATTACAAAGCATAAGTGTATACATCCTGAACCCTCTGTGTAGGCCTGTGTACTGTAGATGTTTGCTGACATGCCTCTTATTCACACAGGAGCAAGTCAACAAACAATTTAACACCAACCCAAAATAGTTACACTGGCCATCTCTGAAGTCACACATCAATTGCTGTTAACTCAAAGCACTTTTGGGGCAAATTAGGTCATACACTGCACTGCTGAAGCTATACTCATATAAAGTCATGAATACATCACTATAGCTATTGTGTCGGTTTCGGCACCAAGATCTTTGTAAGACAGGGTTTATATATACAATCACACAGCACCAGTCCAAGTGAAGGGTTAAACTGGTTTATTAATATCAGGCATCAACAGCGTTCTTGATATACAAAACTCAAAACAACCAGAGTAAACACTTCGTCGCCAGTGGAAGGTCCTCCAATCTTGGTATTTGGGGGTTCAATAACCTTAACTTTAACCACACCTCTAGCTAACGAACAGGAAAACAAAGGTAGCTATATTTGATTATGGATGGTTTTTACACAAATTACTTCAGCCATTTGCTATAGCCAGACAACAACAGCTGACCTCAACACAGAAGCAAGCTATTGATAGCTAGCTCAATTCCAAATGCCAGCCCTACATTTTCCCACAAAACATTGCTAGCTAGCTAATGTAAATCAGTTCAAAACCAACATCAAACTTTGGGCAAATTGTCACCTTACAATGCATACAATGGTATTTTGCAACACTATCTAGCTCGCTACTCCATAGTCCAAGCTACGGTATGACACATCTCAAACTGCTGAGAAAACAAATTGCTAGTGTTAGGATTTATGTTTATGCATAATAGCCTGTTAGCATATTGGTTGAAGAGGAATATTGTTTTGTTACACACATACACAAACTATACAGAGGGGGGTGTGTGTGTAGGTGTAATGACTGAACCAACACAGGCCATAAAAGCTGTGGACGGTCTGGAGAGGGGAGGGGTGCATCTCTCTAGACCAACCAAGAGTTTAGAATACTGGACAATACCATATTAGGAACTGTTTTAGTGTAGAATCGACAGACCCAAGACGGAGCTAATCTACCCAGCAACCAGATGTGGACAAAGGAACGCGCCAAGGGGCTTGGACAAAGGGCCAGCAAAGGGGGGCAAAGTCTAAACCAAGCCCAGCCTCTACTGTGATAGGCTAACAGACGCGTTGAAACTACGTTATCACGGTATAAGAACAGGTGTTTACGTACTTCTTGCCAGTTCCCTGTTCATCCTGCGCGGTGATACAGCGAACCCGTTTATACGAAAATTGCATTTGCCATTCATTGTTTGCGGTAATTAAACATAATTAAAGAAAGTTAGCAGACCTTGCTTTTTATTTATCCTGACACCGGATGTGTTACACGCAGCGTTCACACTAGCTAACGTTACAAATAAACAAAGCGCATCGTTCTGTTGTGGACTGACTGCAGTGTGCAAATGCATTCTTGCTAGCTCATTTTCCTCCAACATCGGACAACCCCTAACTTTCTAGAGGTTAGAGGCAATTGTAGATCTGCTGGACTTCAAGGTCATGTTTCCGGTCGATACAAGTTTGGGTGCCGGTTCTTCCGCAGAGGCAGTTTATCACCTCGAGCTCAACATTTAAACGGTAAGTTTTGCGACTATAGACACCCTTCTAGCTAGCTGACCACCGATTTTCATTGCAATTTATGTAAGTTAGGTTTTGAGAGTTTTCAAAAAAGTTATACATTTTGTGGGACACGCTGTATATTAAAAAAATTGACTGTGCGACAGACCACACATCATTTAAAATCAAACTTTTTACCTCCGAAATGCAGCTAGCGGATTTCACACAAGTCATTTTTTGGAAGGCTAGCCAACTAGTCAACTATCTAGTAAACACTTCGGATACTAGGTTGGTCAATATTTTCTGATCAAAATAAAACGGATAAATCTTGTAATTGAACAAAACAGTTAGGTGGCCAATAATACAGGACATATTTTATTTGCTATACCGCTTATCAAAAATCTGCTGGTGGTAGTATTTCCACTGAAATGTTAAACATGCTAATTGCTAACACGTTAGCTAACATTTTTACAACACCAATAATCACAAAACATTGATGGCTTGATCACAAGATAACAGTGTTGAAGGTAATATATTTCTTAAACGCTGTTGAATATGCCGATGATACGGGTTGCTACTCTATCATTAGACAAGCTCACCAGATTTGAACATACATAACACATTCCGCTACGCTCCTTCTCCTGTCTACTTGACATTTTAATCCAAATGTGTGCTGATCAACAGTGCCAAATTAACAACTGTGCCATGTGTTGGACATTTGTCAACATCTCTGCTGTGCACACCTGTGTGAAGCTAGATACAACAAGGACTAGCCACAATATTGGAATTTGTGGTTCGCTTTCAAAATTAAAGTCCCCCATGGAAAGTAATTCAAACGGATACATATAGTGGAATCGTGCCATATTTGAACTAGATAATGATTACCAAGATCGGGGTGTTATATAAATTAAACAAATTGCAAGAATTTGTTCATTTCAAACTGTGAGTGTAATAGCATTTAGAATTGCATTATACTGTACATCCTAACCTATGGACCGTGCACCCATGAAATGGAGTATCAGCCAACTCACTGACACTCACAGAACACAACTATGTAGAGTTTACACAAATATTAGCGTCTTAGCTCTTATTGCAGGACTTTGACTGTGGGAAATCAGCTCACTATGAAGCCTATTATGCGTATTCAACATACATCTTGGACTGTACAGCCTAAGCTAGAGATTGTGCACCCATGACATGGGGTATCAACATTTCAGTGACACTCAGAGAACACACGTATGTAGAGGTTACAGAATTATTAGTGTCTTAGCTCTTATTTTGCACCTCTGCCCACGTTGCTTTCCTTCAATGAATGGGGCTTTGTTGTTTCTTCGCCCCCAAAGCATTTCAAAGATCACAACCATTTGAGACTGAAAATCCCCATATGGATTGACCATCTATGGTTTGCATGCCCTGCTGAAAGACTATCATATGGAATAGGTGGTTGTAGTTCGTTGGTCCCCAGTGCAGTGTTGCTGAGTATACCGGTAGCTAGACCATAGACTGCTGGTTATGTATCTGGTTATATACACTGCTCAAAAAAATAAAGGGAACACTTACACAACACAATGTAACTCCAAGTCAATCACACTTCTGTGAAATCAAACTGTCCACTTAGGAAGCAACACTGATTGACAATACATTTCACATGCTGTTGTGCAAATGGAATAGACAACAGGTGGAAATTATAGGTAATTAGCAAGACACCCCCAATAAAGGAGTTTTTCTGCAGGTGGTGACCACAGACCACTTCTCAGTTCCTATGCTTCCTGGCTGATGTTCTGGTCACTTTTGAATGCTGGCGGTGCTTTCACTCTAGTGGTAGCATGAGACGTAGTCTACAACCCACACAAGTGGCTCAGGTAGTGCAGCTCATCCAGGATGGCACATCAATGCGAGCTGTGGCAAGAAGGTTTGCTGTGTCTGTCAGCGTAGTGTCCAGAGCATGGAGGCAATACCAGGAGACAGGCCAGTACATCAGGAGACGTGGAGGAGGCCGTAGGAGGGCAACAACCCAGCAGCAGGACCGCTACCTCCGCCTTTGTGCAAGGAGGAGCACTGCCAGAGCCCTGCAAAATGACCTCCAGCAGGCCACAAATGTGCATGTGTCTGCTCAAACGGTCAGAAACAGACTCCATGAGGGTGGTATGAGGGCCCGACGTCCACAGGTGGGGGTTGTACTTACAGCCCAACACCGTGCAGGACGTTTGGCATTTGCCAGAGAACACCAAGATTGGCAAATTCGCCACTGGCCCCCTGTGCTCTTCACAGATGAAAGCAGGTTCACACTGAGCACATGTGACAGACGTGACAGTCTGGAGACACCGTGGAGAACGTTCTGCTGCCTGCAACATCCTCCAGCATGTCCGGTTTGGCGTTGGGTCAGTCATGGTGTGGGTTGGCATTTCTTTGGGGGGCCGCACAGCCCTCCATGTGCTCGCCAGAGGTAGCCTGACTGCCATTAGGTACCGAGATGAGATCCTCAGACCCCTTGTGAGACCATATGCTGGTGCGGTTGGCCCTGGGTTCCTCCTAATGCAAGACAATGCTCGACCTCATGTGGCTGGAGTGTGTCAGCAGTTCCTGCAAGAGGAAGGCATTGATGCTATGGACTGGCCCGCCCGTTCCCCAGACCTGAATCCAATTGAGCACATCTGGGACATCATGTCTCGCTCCATCCACCAACGCCACGTTGCACCACAGACTGCCAGGAGTTGGCGGATGCTTTAGTCCAGGTCTGGGAGGAGATCCCTCAGGAGACCATCCGCCACCTCAATAGGAGTATGCCCAGGCGCTGTAGGGAGGTCGTACAGGCACGTGGAGGCCACACACACTACTGAGCCTCATTTTGACTTGTTTTAAGGACATTACATCAAAGTTGGAAATGCCTGTAGTGTGGTTTTCCACTTTAATTTTGAGTGTGACTCCAAATCCAGACCTCCATAGGTTGATACATTTGATTTCCATTGATAATTTTTGTGTGATTTTGTTGTCAGCACATTCAACTATGTAAAGAAAAAAGTATTTAATAAGTATAGTTCATTCATTCAGATCTAGGATGTGTTATTTTAGTGTTCCCTTTATTTTTTTGAGCAGTGTATATTTGAAAAGTTGTATTAAAAAAGACCTGGCTTGATAAACTAGTAGGCAAATTTCCCAGCCAAGCATTTAGAGCCAGTAGAGTCATTTTGGTTGTGAAGTGCATTAGCAAAAAGATTAGTCCTTTCTTTATAGCCAAGAGGTAAATTGTATTTTGTTGTCTATTATATCACAGGCTCTCCCCGTCAACACCACCTCATAAGATTGCCTGCTGAAAAACACTTATTTTATTGATGTAGAATAGACATGGGATTTGAAATGAGTATTTGGTTTAATGTTGTATACAGATGTAACTCAGTTGTCCTTGGTTAGAGACAAGGAATATTACTCAGAAGTTACTTTTTAACAGTATGACTAACATGATGATTACCAGTCATTTGCTGTACTCTTGTCTTATCATCTTTTGTACACTTTTGTGTTTGAATGTGGACTTGAAACCACAACCCTGGTGCTACCTACTGAGACTAGAACCTAATATTTAAATAGTGTCAACAAGAATCAACCTCAGTGAGCTCATTCACACTGAACTATTTGACTGTAATGCCAAATATCAGGGTTAATGTGTGACTTAGTCTTTAGACTGAATCAGCCTCCAGAGGGAGCCTCTTGACCGTTCATTCTAGAATATGAGTACAGTATGAGATGTCTGGGATGCCAGACTACAATATGAATGTTCATTCTGTTCTCTGAGTGTCACTGAAATGTTGATACCCCATGTCATGGGTGCACAATCTCTAGTTTAGGCTGTACAGTCCAAGATGTATGTTGAATACGCATAATAGGCTTCATAGTGAGCTGATTTCCCACAGTCAAAGTCCTGCAATAAGAGCTAAGATGCTAATATTTGTGTAAACTCTACACAGTTGTGTTCTGTGAGTGTCACTGAGTAGGCTGATACTTCAGTTCATGGGTGCACGGTCCATAGGTTAGGCTGTACGTTGCAATATGAACATTCATTACACAAGGGTAGTTCATGGAGCCAACTTCTTAGCCCTTTGACCTCCTCCTCGCTCTTACTTATAAAGTACCTACATAACAGTGGCACTATGCAAAATAGTGTTTTGAAGATCTGTTAGGTCATGATTGGGGTGGCAGGTAGCCTAGTGGTTAGAGAGTTGGGTCAGTAACTGAAAGGTAGCTAGATTGAATCCCTGAGCTGACAAGGTAAACATCTGTTGTTCTGCCCCTGAACAAGGAACCCACTGTTCCTAGGCTGTTGTTGTAAATAAGAATTTGTTCTTAACTTCTACTTGGTACTCATCCCGGATCCGGGAGCACCCTCATCAGTAAAAAAGCTGACTAGCATAGCCTAGCATAGCGCCACAAGTAAATACTAGCATCTAAATATCATGAAATCACAAGTCCAAGACACCAGATGAAAGATACACATCTTGTGAATCCAGCCATCATTTCTGACTTTTAAAATGTTTTACAGGGAAGACACAATATGTATTTCTATTAGCTAACCACGATAGCAAAAGACCCAACTTTTTTTTCTCCACCATTTTTTTACTGCATAGGTAGCTATCACAAATTCGACCAAATAAAGATATAAATAGTCACTAACCAAGAAACAACTTCATCAGATGACAGTCTGATAACATATTTATTGTATAGCATTTGTTTTGTTCGAAAAATGTGCATATTTCAGGTATAAATCATAGTTTTACATTGCAGCCACCATCACAAAATCTCACCAAAGCAGCTAGAATAACTACAGAGACCAACGTGAATTACCTAAATACTCATCATAAAACATTTATGACAAATACACAGCATACAGCAAATGAAAGACAAACATCTTGTGAATCCAGCCAATATTTCAGATTTTTAAGTGTTTTACAGCGAAAACACAATATAGCATTATATTAGCTTACTACAATAGCCAACCACACAGCAGCATTGATTCATGCACGTTAGCGATAGGGAATAAACCAGCAAAAGATATTACATTTTTCACTAACCTTTTCAAAACTTCATCAGATGACAGTCCTATAACATCATATGTCCCGTGTGGCTCAGTTGGCTCAGTTGGTAGAGCATGGTGCTTGCAACGCCAGGGTTGTGGGTTCATTCCCCACGGGGGGACCAGGATGAATATGTATGAACTTTCCAATTTGTAAGTTGCTCTGGATAAGAGCGTCTGCTAAATGACTTAAATGTAATGTAATCATATTACACAATACATATATGGTTTGTTTGAAAATGTGTAAATCGTGGTTATACAATGAGAATAGTAGCCAAACTGCAAACAAAATGTCGGGAGAAATCTTGGGAGAGGCACCTAATCAATAACTAATCATAAACTTGACTAAAAAATACAGGTTGGACAGCAAATGAAAGATACATTAGTTCTTAATTCAACCGCTGTGTTAGATTTTTAAAATTAACGTTACTACGACATACAGCGTGCGTTAAAGCGAGACCGCACCGAAATGAATGCCGGAATAATAGTTAAACATTTTTCAACAGAAATACGAATTAACATCATAAATAGTTCTTACTATTTGATGAGCTTCCATCAGAATCTTGTGCAAGTTGTCCTTTGTCCAGAATAATCGTTGCTCGGTTGTAGATTGTCGTCTTCAACTTTGGAATTAGCAGCAAACATTAGCCATGTGGCGAAGACGTGTCCCACTCACCATAACGCAGCACAAATAAAATACCGAAAATCGCAATATACTGATATAAATTGATATAACTCGGTTTAAAATAACTACATTATGATGTTTTTAACACCTATATCGAATAAAATCAGAGCCGGATATATCTAACGCCTATAACGAGAGCTTTTCAGAATGCAATCCTGAGGTCTGTCTTGCGTCATGACGAACGTTGAAAAGACTGCACACCCGGTTCCAAGAGCTTTTGTACGGCCTCAGATCTACCTAGACACCCCATTCCAATTCTCACTGCTTACTGACATCTAGGGGAAGGCGTATGCAGTGCATGTCGACCCATAGATTACATGCAAATTAATAAACTGACCCTGGAACAGAGTGCCCGATTTTAGATTTCTCAGATTTGCTGCAAAATGAGTTCTGTTTTACTCACAGATATAATTCAAACGGTTTTAGAAACTAGAGAGTGTTTTCTATCCGATAGTAATAATAATATGCATATTGTACGAGCAAGAATTGAGTAGGAGGCAGTTTAATTTGGGAACGAATTTTTACAAAGTCGAAATGGCGCCTCCCTATTGAGAAAAGGTTTTAACTGACTTGCCTAGTTAAATGAAGGTTAAATAACAAAACAATTACTGCTCATACCTTCACTCTTCAGACTCCTCCAGAGGGCGCCTCTAAACCATATATTTGGAAGTTAAGTTATATAGAAGTTAGTGTTTATTACGGTCTATGAACAGTAAATAAAGACATTCTAACTTTAAAACCCACCTGACTGCTTGGACCTTGGTTTCTTCAAACCATTTGACACTTTTGTTGGATTTGATTTCACCTGTAGTTTTTTTCTATGATTCTCCATTTCAGCTCACCGTTGGAAGCTCCCGACACATTGATTGCTCAAGGATATCCAAAGTCTATTGATGGTTAAACATTAATCATTGTAATAAAATGCTCTACAGAGAAAAGGAAAGAGTTTGACTTATCTTCAACAGACTCTCCATTTTAAACATGCTGTGGCAGCGTACAGGTAACATTTTCTATCCATTCATTTATAAACGCATATGATGAGTTTCATTCCATAACGCTATATAACCATTTTCAGAATGTTAGTAAATTCACTTTTATTGTTTCAAGACATTATGAATGAGATTGGTGTGGTGTGGTGTGTTTTTTCACTATCTAATCATGCCTTGGGGTTGTTCAATGACTGACATGTTTTTCTTTAAAATCTAACACTTGATGGTTTCATTCCAGAGAGACAAAAAATCATGTTATAAAATGCTATACAGTATCAGTCAAAAGATTGGACACACCTAATTATTCAAGGGAGTGTGCAAAGCTGTCAACAAGGCAAAGGGTGGCTACTTTGAAGAACTTCAAATTTAAAATATATTTAATTGGTTTAACACTTTTTTGCTTACTGCATGATTTTACAGGTGTTTTTTTCATAGTTTTGATGTCTACACTGTTATTCTACAATGTAGAAAATAGTAAAAAATAAAGAACAACCCTTGAATGAGTAGGTGTGTCCAAACTTTTGACTGGTACTGTATGTCCGCCTCCCTCTCAGGGAATGAAGTATTACTGCTAGGTTTTACAAAGTTAATTTTAACAAATAAAAAAACAGTTTATATAAACTGTCCAAATTATACAGTTGTGACATTATTTAAATAAAAGTATTCAATACAGTAATATGATATCTGTACGGTATGTAAAAAATTTACATTTTACATTTTATTCAGAGCAATATACAGTAAGTGCATTCATCTTAATTTGGGCTGAGATCCCGCTAACGGGATCGATATGACAACAGCCAGTGAAAGTGCAGGGCGCCAAATTCAAACAACAGAAATCTCATAATTAAAATTCCTCAAACATACACAAGTATTTTACACCATTTTAAAGATGCACTTCTTGTTAATCCCACCACAGTGTCCGATTTCAAATAGGCTTTACGGCGAAAGCACCACAAATGATTATGTTAGGTAAGCACCTAGTCACAGAAAACACAGCCATTTTTCAGGCCAAAAGAGAGGAGTCACAAAAAGAAGAAATAGAGATAAATGAATCACTAACCTTTGATGATCTTCATCAGATGACACTCATAGGACTTCATGTTACACAATACATGTATGTTTTGTTCGATAAAGTTCATTCTTATATAAATCTCAGTATACATTACTGTTATTACGTTATGTTTAGTAGTTCCAAAAACATCCGGTGATTTTGCAGAGAGCCACATAAATTTACAGAAATACTCATCATAAATGTTGATGAAAATACAAGTG